>NC_091295.1:54125071-54142571 GCF_038502225.1 Cherax quadricarinatus
AACTCAACAAGAGATTCAAAGAAGTGCTCACAGAGGAGACGGAAGGGGCTCCAGAAAGACGGAGAGGTGGGGCTCACCACCAAGTGCTGGACACAGTACACAAAACCGTGGAAGAAGTGAAGAGGCTTCTGAGTGAGCTAGATACCTCAAAGGCAATGGAGCCGGATAACGTCTCTCCATTGGTCCTGAGAGAGGGAGCAGAGGCGCTATGTGTACCCCTAACAACAATATTCAATACATCTATCGAAACAGGGAGATTGCCTGAGGCATGAAAGACAGCAAATGTAATCCCAGTCTTTAAAAAAGGAGACAGACATGAAGCACTAAACTACAGACCAGTGTCACTGATATATATAGTATGCAAAGTCATGGAGAAAAGAAATGATCTCATCAACAGCAGCCAACATGGTTTCAGGGACGGGAAATCCTGTGTCACAAACCTACTGGAGTTCTAATACATGGTGACAACAGTAAGACAAGAGAGAGAGAGATGAGTGAATTGCATTTTCTTGGACTGCAAGAAGGCGTTTGACACAGTTCCACACAAGAGATTAGTGCAAAAAACTAGAGGACCAAGCAGGGATAACAGGGAAGGCACTACAATGGATCAGGGAATATTTGTCAGGAAGACACCAGGCAGAACTGCAAAGGGATCTGGACAGGATGCAGACCTGGTCCAGCAATTGGCTCCTGGATTTCAACCCCACCAAGTGCAAAGTCATGAAGAATTGGGAAGGGCAAAGAAGACCGCAGACGGAGTAGAGTCTAGAGGGCCAGAGACTACAAACCTCGCTCAAGGAAAAAGATCTTGGGGTGAGTATAAAACCAGGCACATCTCCTGAAGCACACATCAACCAAATAACTGCTGCAGCATATGGGCGCCTAGCAAACCTCAGAACAGGATTCCGACATCTTAATAAGGAATTGTTCAGCACCCTGTACACCGTCTACGTTAGGCCCATATTGGAGAATGCGGCACCAGTTTGAAACCCACACCTAGCCAAGCACGTAAAGAAACTAGAGAAAGTACAAAGGTTTGCAACAAGACTAGACGAGGAGAGGTTAAGGGAAATCAACCTGACGACACTGGAGGACAGGAGAGATAGGGTGGACATGATAATGACATACAAAATACTGAGAGGAATTGACGAGGTGGACAAAGACATGATGTTCCAGAGATGGGACACAGCAACAAGGGGACACAGCTGGAAGTTGAAGACACAGATGAATCACAGGAATGTCAGGAAGTATTTCTTCAGTCAGGAAGTGGAATAGTTTGGGAAGCGATGTAGTGGAGGCAGAATCCATACATAGCTTTAAGCAGAGGTATGATAAAGCTCACGGTTCAGGGAGAGTGACCTAGTAGCGACCAGTGAAGAGGCCATGCCAGGAGCTAGGACTCGACCCCTGCAACCTCTACTTGGTGAGTACAACTAGGTGAGTATACACACACACACACACATACACACACACACACACACACACACACACACACACACAGTAGGGACAGCGAGCGCGCTAGTCACGCCTTCCGTCCTCCGGGAATATAAGTGTTTTTGAGGGCTACCTAAGTGTTCTGCAAGGGTTGCTAAGTGTGTCAGGGTAGTGAACAATCCTATAAGTGATTTTAAATCTGCCTGAACCACATAAGTGTGGGGAGAGCCACAATTTTGTAAGTGATCTAGAAAATAAAAGCGTTGTGGCGCAGTGGGCAGGCTAGTGTGTAAGGCGACGTTGTCAAGTGTCACCCAAGAAAGATAATAAAGTGAAACAATCGTGTGACCAGTGAAAGAAATACAGTGAATAGGGTACATTATTAACGAGAAGAAATTGAGGAGGATCTACGCCAGGACGTACATCGAGCTGGATCTACGCCAGGACGTCACATCGACCTGGACAATCTACAGTGCTACAGCTGCACTACAAGTACTGTATCACCTATGAGTGGTTGTTTGGGTGTGGGGTTCCAGGTTCCAATTAACCGCCAAGCTGAATGTGAATGGTCTAACTCTCATAGCACGATAAAGAATAGGCACTCAAGTATTCAATAAGGTTTAGCAAATGGTAATCCATTGAACAAGGCGATTAACTCACTATAAGCAGGTCGAGCATAGGCAACACTTTAAGGGTGGGAGTCAGGTCACAAGAGGTTGTGGACACAAGCGACAACTGAGAATCTACATTACACTCCAAGCACAAGCCACCTACTTTTCAGACACATAATAAACCCACACATAATTCGACACATAATTACACACACACACACACAAACGCACACACACACACACACACACACACACACACACACACATACACACACACACACACACATATATACACACACATACACAAACACACACACACACACACAGACACTCACACACACACAGTCACACACACACACACACACACACATATACACACACATATACACACACATACACAAACACACACACACACACACACACATACATACACACACACAAACACACATACACACAATCACACACACATACACACATACACACACACACACACACACACACACACACACACACACACACACACACACACACACACACACACTGTAAGTGCGGTAAGTCCTAGGAGGTTGGGGGTCAGGTCACAAGAAGGTGTGGGCAGCCAAGGACCACTGAGACTTACATTACAAGGCACAAGCCACCTACCTTTCAGTACATAATAAACCCACACATAATTCCACAAAATTACACACAAAATTACACACACACACACACACACACACACCACACACACCACACACACACACACACACACACACACACACACACACACACACACACACACACACACACACACATACATATATCCAGACACACATACACTCCCCCCCTCACCACCGACATCTCACTACTTCCCCTGATCCCTCCCCTCCCTCGATCACCCTCCCCTCCCCCGTTCACCCTAAACCCTCCCCACCCCTCCCCACTCCGCTCCCACATAGCCACAGTTCCTCCACTACTTCCCCCCCACACTCTGACATACACACTACTAACCTAACATACAGAACTACATAGGTTTCCCACTCTGAGGCAATCAGGATAAAACAAAAATGGGTTGCCAGAGAGCAATAAGAAAAACCAAGGGACAGTAGGAGGAAACTGCAAAGGAAGATTGGGCAGCAGAGCTCATAAAAAGGGATCATGAATGGGAAAAGAAACTAGAAGAACTTAGCATGAGAATGGAAGAGAGGATAGATATGGAAAGCAGGAAGTGGGAGGTGCATGTCAAAGCAGCAGAAGCTATGATACAGAGTTTAGAATAGGAATTGAAAAATCTGAAACAGCCTAAAGAACTAAAGAACATTCTGGGATTGACAACAGAGACTGCTACCTCAGCCACAAATAAGGGGACTGTAGGGAAAGAAGGGGCACAACTGCATGGAGAAGCTCTATCAGAGGAGACTGTAGCAAATGAGAGAGCTAAGCTTTATGTGGAGGCCCTAACAGACAACAGAGCCCAAGGAAAGCCGAGAAGGGGAAATGACAGTCCACTGAGCCCAAGTACATTAGCCAGTGAAACTGATGAAAGGAAAGCTGCAGTGGAGGAAACCAAATTAAATGAGGGGATACACAGGGATATGCAGTGGGAGAATGAAAGGGGGAGGTCAGTCTTTGTGTATGGGCTCCAGGAAGTCGAAGGGAAAACATATGAAGCAAGAAAACAAGGGGAAAAAAAAGCAATTGAAAGCATCATGAAAGCAATAGGAGAAGACAATATGACCCAGCTGGAAAATTTTCGGAGAATAGGGGGGTTTGTAAAAAAAAGAACCCGGCCAGTGAGAGTGACCTTCAAGGCAGAAGCGACTCGGACCAGGATCCTGCAGGAGAAAGCACAATTAAGGGACATGACGGCATACAGGAAGGTGTATCTTGACCGCGACAGAACACAAGAAGAAAGGCAGAAACTGAGAGAGATGGTGCAAAGGCGAAAGGAGGAAAGAGAGGGGATGGAGAAGACAGACAGGAGATCCCAGACCCAGAAAGAAGATCAAATACAGCCTCCCTCACAACTTCCTATAGAAGCCTCCCAACCAGGTCAACCCCAGTGCAACCAAACACTCTAAATCAAAACACCCATGCCACATCCAATGCCCCCACCCACTACATTACAAACTCCACCCCCACAGCAACAACCCATAGTTCCTTACCAGGTCTCCCACTTCCCCAACCCCAATATACCTCCCAGACCACAGTCTTAGAAAAGAAGTTGAAGGTGTGGTATACAAATGCAGATGGAATAACAAACAAGTATGAGGAGTGGCACGAAAGAATCAAAGAGACATCCCCAGACATAATAGCACTCACAGAAACAAAACTCACCAGAATAATAACAGATTCAATCTTTCCATCCGGATATCAAATCCTCAGGAAAGACAGAGGGAGGAGAGGGGGAGGAGGAGTTGCACTGCTCATTAAAAACCAGTGGGGTTTTGAGAAAATGGAGGGAATGGATGGCACGGGCGAAAGGGACTACTTAGTAGGAACAATCCAGTCTGAGGGACATAAGGTGATAATTGCAGTAATGTACAACCCACCACAGAACTGCAGGAGGCCAAGAGAAGAATACGATGAGAGCAACAGAGCAATGATCGACACACTAGCCGAGGTGGCCTAGTAGAGCACACATGCAGGGAGCAAAGTTACTAGTTATGGGTGATTTCAATCACAAGGAGATTGACTGGGAAAACCTGGAGCCCCATGGGGGTCCCGAAACATGGAGAGCCAAGATGATGGATGTGGTACTGGAAAACCTCATGCATCAACATGTTAGAGACACTACCAGAGAGAGAGGAGAGGATGAACCAGCAAGACTGGACCTTGTATTCACCATGAGTAGTTCGGACATCGAGGGTATCATGTATGAAAGGCCCCTGGGAGCTAGTGAGCATGTGGTTCTGTGCTTCGACTACATAGTTGAGCTCCAAGTGGAGAGAGTAGCAGGAATAGGCTGGGAAAAACCAAACTACAAAAGGGGAACTACTCAGGCATGAGGAACTTCCTTCAAGACATTCAGTGGGAGAGGGAACTGACAGGAAAACCAGTACAAGAAATGATGGACTATGTAGCAACAAAATGCAAGGAGGCAGAGGAGAGGTTTGTTCCCAAGGGAAACAGAAATAATGGGAAGAACATAACGAGTCCTTGGTTCACCCAAAGGTGTAGGGAGGCACAAACTAGGTGTACTAGAGAATGGAAAAGGTACAGAAGACAGAGAACTCAGGAAAATAAAGAAATCAGCCGAAGAGCCAGAAACGAATATGCACAGATAAGAAGGGAGGCTCAGAGACAATATGAAAATGACATAGCATCAAAAGTAAAGACTGACCCGAAGCTGTTGTACAGCCACATCAGGAGGAAAACAACAGTCAAGGACCAGGTAATCAGACTGAGGAAGGGTGATGGGGAATTCACAAGAAACGACCGAGAGGTTTGTCTGGAGCTCAACACAAGATTTAAAGAGGTATTTACAGTGGAAACCAGTAGGACTCCAAGAAATCAGAACAGGGGGGCACACCAGCAAGTGCTGGATGAGGTACATATAACCAAGGAGGAGGTGAAGAAGCTGCTATGCGAACTTGACACCTCAAAGGCGGTGGGACCAGACAACATCTCTCCATGGGTCCTTAAAGAGGGAGCAGAGATATTGTGTGAGCCATTAACAAAGATCTTCAACACATCATTTGAAACTGGGCAACTCCCTGAGGTATGGAAAATGGCAAATGTAGTCGAAATTTTTAAAAAGGGAGACAGACATGAGGCACTAAACTACAGACCTGTATCACTAACGTGTATAGTATGCAAGGTCATGGAGAAGATCATCAGGAGGAGAGTGGTGGGGCACCTGGAAAGAAACAAGTGTATAATTGACAACCAGCACGGTTTCAGGGGAGGAAAATCCTGTGTCACAAACCTACTAGAGTTTTATGACAAGGTGACAGAAGTAAGACAAGAGAGAGAGGGGTGGATCGACTGCATATTTTTGGACTGCAAGAAGGCCTTCGACACAGTTCCTCACAAGAGGTTACTGCAAAAGCTAGAGGACCAGGCACACATAACAGGAAAGGCACTGCAATGGATCAGAGAATATCTGACAGGGAGGCAACAACGAGTCATGGTACGCGACGAGGTGTCAGAGTGGGCGCCTGTGACAAGCGGGGTTCCACAGGGGTCAGTCCTAGGACCTGTGCTGTTCTTGGTATATGTGAACGACATAACGGAAGGGATAGACTCAGAAGTGTCCTTGTTTGCAGATGATGTGAAGTTAATGAGAAGAATCAAATCGGACGAGGATCAGGCAGGACTACAAAGAGACCTGGACAGGCTACAAGCCTGGTCCAGCAACTGGCTCCTTGAATTTAACCCTGCCAAATGCAAAGTCATGAAGATTGGGGAAGGGCAAAGAAGACCGCAGACACAATATAGTTTAGATGGCCAAAGACTGCAAACCTCACTCAAGGAAAAAGATCTGGGGGTGAGTATAACACCGAGCATATCTCCTGAGGCGCACATCAATCAGATAACTGCTGCAGCATACGGGCGCCTGGCAAACCTACGGATAGCGTTCCGATACCTCAGTAAGGATTCGTTTTAGACTCTGTATACCATCTACGTCAGGCCCATACTGGAGTATGCAGCACTAGTTTGGAATCCACACCTAGTCAAGCACGTCAAGAAATTAGAGAAAGTGCAAAGGTTTGCAACAAGACTAGTCCCAGAGCTACGGGGATTGTCCTATGAAGAAAGGTTGAGGGAAATCGGCCTGACGACACTGGAGGACAGGAGGGTCAGGGGAGACATGATAACGACATATAAAATACTGTGCGGAATAGACGAGGTGGACAAAGACGGGATGTTCCAGAGATGGGACAGAGACACAAGAGGTCACAATTGGAAGTTGAAGACTCAGATGAATCAAAGGGATGTTAGGAAGTATTTCTTCAGTCACAGAGTAGTCAGGCCATGGAATAGACTAGAAAGTGATGTAGTGGAGGCAGGAACCATACATAGTTTTAAGGCGAGGTATGATAGAGCTCATAGGGCAGAGAGAGAGAGAACCTAGTAGCAATCAGCGAAGAGGCGGGGCCAGGAGCTGTGACTCGACCCCTGCAACCACAAATAGGTGAGTACACAAACACACACACACACACAAACACACACACACACACACACACACACACACACACACACACACACACACACACACACACACACACACACACACATACACACACACAGTATGTTCCAGGGAGGGGACACAGAAACACGAGGCCACAATTGGAAGTTGAAGACACAAATGAGTCAGAGAGATAGTAGGAAGTATTTCTTCAGTCATAGAGTTGTAAGGCAGTGGAATAGCCTAGAAAATGACGTAGTGGAGGCAGGAACCATACACAGTTTTAAGACGAGGTTTGATAAAGCTCATGGAGCGGGGAGAGAGAGGGCCTAGTAGCAACCGGTGAAGAGGCGGGGCCAGGAGCTAGGACTCGACCCCTGCAACCACAAATAGGTGAGTACAAATAGGTGAGTACAGTGGGTGCAGACGTGGGGGCAAAAGGCTCCGAGAACCTTAGTGTTTTTAAAGGGTGCAGTAAATGCTAGCAGTAATCAGTCGTAGTGATAATGTCAGGGAACAATACTACGAGTGATAACCAAAGTTATTAGTTAAAAAAAGTCGAGGGGAAGCCTGAAATCATTAATATTTCAAAGTGCCAAACTGTTAGGTGCCTAGTAGGCACCTGTTGCCACACAGATTCAAATATACAAAGATCAAAGTGAGTGTGGAAGCGGGTGTTCAAGAATTACGAGAGATTGGTTAACAAGTGAAATGTGGGGCACCATACAGTGAGAGTGAAAAAATTAATAAGAAAAAGAAGATAGGAAAAATAAAATATATAACAAGGGAAGGTGGCAGGAGTAGGCCTGTTGAAGCAGTGACGTCACAACAGTTGTGTGACATTATACATATAAAGTGTAACCACCAAATGTGAAGTGTATTCTATCATAAGTGAAAAGTGAAATCACTGAGGAACACAGGATGTATGAGCATATATGGTTATAAACATCACGGGTGAAGGATTTTCAAAATAGTGATAGAAGGCCTATGTAAGATGACTACATCATCAGCATCAGACAACTTGTCATCGTGCCACTGCCAGCACAAGTATTACTCACCTATTGAGGTTGTATGTTGTGGGGTTCTGAATCCTGGTCTTGCATCACTGTTAGATACTGGTCACTCACTCCTGCAAGCTATTACCAGAATTAGAGTAGAAATAGTATAGATAAGGTGAAGTATTGACGAGAGTGTGAGGAGTAAAGCGGTCTAGCGAGGGATAACGTCAGACACTTCTTGAAGTTGAGACAAGCTAAATTTTACAACCTAGTTACTTTCTGCATTTTATAAGTAGAATTGATAAGTGTTGGAATTTCTGGTATTACTACTGGTATTTATTAGCAGTATGAATACTTAGAAGTGGGGGCACACACACACATACACAAACACACACACACACACACGGGAATCATACATAGTTTTAAGGCGAGGTATGATAAAGCTCATGGGGCAGGTAGAGAGAGGACCTAGTCGCAATCAGCGAAGAGGCGGGGCCAGGAGCTATGACTCGACCCCTGCAACCACAAATAGGTGAGTACACACATACACAGGATTTCACACCTTCCTGTAAACTGACCTGATAACCCTCCCTCTAACATTCCACTGTCCACTACTTCCCCCCTCCCCCCCTCTCTCTCTCTCTCTCAATGCCTATCTCTCGCTCTACCTATCTCTCTCTACCTATCTCTCTACTTATCTCTCTCTCTCTCTTTTTTTTTACACAGGGTTTGACAAGGTTAAGGATCCCTAGTTTTATTAACAAGCTATTTACAGGTTAAGGATTCCTAACTTTATTGGCAAGCTAAGAGCTGTTACCTACATCAGCTCATTTGAAAGCATTTTTATTGTTATGAGACATACACGTAGGGAACAGGATGAAGCTGGAGCCATCTGTGGGCCAGCATTTTCATTTGATCAACTGACATTATCTCGTTGACATCATTATGCTCTACGAATGTGTTCCATACTCGAGTCATCCTGGGTATATATGATCTCAGATGGAGTGATGTTCTGGAGAAGGGTACAGCCAGAGTGAAGTTGCTGCTTTCTGCCTGTCTTGTGGCATAAAAGCTTATTTCACGCTGTCCTCGAAGTGGATCCAAGTGTGGTACTTTGACAATATTGGCCTTATACATAACAGTAAGGCCACCCACATCCCTCCTGTGTTGAAGGCTCTGCTGAAATGACAGATCTATCCAGGATGGGTCCAGGCGAGAGATGAGATGTCTTACTCTGTTCTCCACTTGTCAAGCAGTCGAAGATGAGAGGGGGGGGGGCAGGCAAACTAAGAAAGTGGGGCATACTCAAGGTGTGAGCATACTTGTGCCTCATACAGAATCTTGCAACCCCTACTGTCAAGCAGATGCGAGATACGACGAAGTGCTGTAAGCTTCCTGGCTGCCTTGTTTGCTAGATTTACAACATGGTTCTTCATGGTTAGTTTGGAGTCAAATTTCACCCCAAGGATATCAACTTCTTCTCCAGGTGCCAACACCCTCCCTTTCATCTTTACTACTGCACCAGCATTACCATCATGGTACCTAGAGACGATCATCATTTGCATTTTCTCAGGTGCAAATGTTATTTGCCATCTATTTCTCCAAGCTGATATAGCTCTTAGCTGGTGATTGATGTAGCTTAGAGCAGCTGGCATTTCTTCTCTTGGATAAGCAAATGTCAGTGTACAGTCATCTGCATATGCATGTGATTCTGGGATGAGATGAAGAAGGTCGTTGAAGTAGACATTCCATAACAATGGTCCCAGCATGCTTCCTCTCCACCTATCTCTCTCACTACCTATCTCTCTACCTATCTCTCTCACTACCTATCTCTCTACCTATCTCTCTACCTATTTCTCTACCTATCTCTCTCTACCTATCTCTCTCTTTACCTATCTCTCTCTCTCTCTCCCCTCTCCCATCTCTCCCCTCTAACATCCCTCCCCTCTAACATCTCTCCCCCTCTAACATCTCTACCCCTCTCATTATCTCTCCCCTCTCCCATTTCCCATCTCTTAACTTTATGGACAATCTAAGAGCTGTTACCTACATCAGCTCATTTGAAAGCATTTTTATTGTTATGAGACATAAAAGTAGGGAACAGGATGAAATTGGAGCCATCTGTGCTCTCTCTCTCTCTCTCTCTCTCTCTCTCTCTCTCTCTCTCTCTCTTTCTCGCTCTTTCTCTCTCCTCCCTTTTCCCTTCTCACTCTCCCCCTCTCTCCTTCTACCTTTCCCTTCTCTCTCTTTCTTGCTCTCTCTCTCTCTCACTCTTTTCTCTTTCAAAAAAAAAAAAAAAAATAAGAAATGGAAGAAAAGGAAAAAAAGGAAAAAAAATGGTGGGGAGTGGAAGGAACCAGGGATCAGATGAAAATGGTTCTGGTAGGGAGGAGTGGATAGAGGGGTATTGAAATGAGAAAAGAGGTTGGAGAAGGAGAAGTAGAATTGGGAGGCACAAGTCGAAACTGCAGTAGCCAGGATAAGGTCCGTAGAAGATGAGGTAAACAGGCTGAAGCGAGTTACAGGGGCATTAACCAGAGAAGACACAGCATATGAAGCTGAGAGGTCAAACAGGAAGGAAGGAGATATGAATTATGCTAAGGTCATATCAGCCTGCCAAGAAGAGCCAAGGAGTGAAAGGGAAGAGCAGCTGGGTGCAGATGGAGAGGGTGATAGGTCAAATGCAGAGGCACAGCCATGCTACCAAGAGCCACTGGAAAAAAACAAGGGAGGAAATGACCACGTCCAGACAGCAACCAGAGTCACAGAGGGAGAGGCAATGGGAGGAAGAAATGGCAAAATCAGTGTTTATCCATGGGCTTCAGGAGAGAGAGGAAAGGACACACACTGAAAAACGGCAGGAAGAAAGAAAGGAGATTGAAAACATCATCACATAAATTGGTGAAGAAGACATGGAAGAGATTGTAAATTTTCAGAGAATAGGGGGATACTGGAAGGAGAAAAACCGACCGATCAAGCTGGTTCTAAGGACAGAAACAGTGTGGAACAGGATCCTCCAAGAGAAACCACAGTTGAAGTACTCAGCAGAGTACAAGAGGGTGTTCCTAGACAGAGACAGAACAAACAGAACGACAGCAGCTGAGGGAGAGGATAAAAAAGTGAAAGGAGCTAGGAAAGGAGACAAGGATGTAACCAGTAGAGGTCAATCAGAGTAGGACAGAGCAGCAAGTGTAAGCACACACAGAACCATCCTCAGAACCCCAGAACCTATCACACCATCCCAGCATAGACTACAATCCATACTCACAGCTTCCACCCAACACCCAGCTATAGAATCCCACAGTATGCTACTAGGTCTACCACCCTCACAGTCCCCCCAAACCACAGTGTTGGAGAGGAAATTGAAGGTATTGTACACAAGCGCTGATGGAATAACAAATAAGTGGGAGGAGTGGCGTGAAAGAGTCAAAGAGGCATCACCGGATATCATAGCTCTCACAGAAACCAAGCTTCCAAGTATGATAACAGATGTCATCTTTCCAACGGGATACCAAATCCTGAGGAAAGACAGAAGGAACAGGGGGGGTGGAGGAATGGCACTGCTGATCAAAAACCGATGGAATTTTGATCAGCTGGAGAGAGGAGACAGTGGAGAAGCAAGCGATTACATAACAGGAACGCTTCACTCTGGAGGTCCCAAAGTGGAAATTGCAGTGATGTATAACCCACCACAGAACAGCAGGAGGCCAAGGCAAGAGTATGATGAGGGCAATAGAGCGATGGTTGACACACTGGCTGCAGTAGCCAGAAGAGCTCATGCATGCAGGGCAAAGCTCCTGATCATGGGTGACTTTAACCACGAGGAAATCGATTGGGAGAACTTGGAGCCACATGGGGGTCAAGATACATGGAGGGCTAAGATGATGGAGGTGGTAATGGAAAACTTTATGTACCAACACGTAAGGGACACTACAACAGACAGAGGAGAGGATGAACCAGTAAGACTGGACCTAGTATTCACCTTGAGTAGTGCAGATATTGAGGACATCACATATGAAAGACCCCTTGGGGCCAGCGATCATGTGGGCTTAAGCTTCGAATACACAATAGAGCTACAAGTGGAGGGGGAAGCACGAAGGCCAAGGCGAATGAAGCCAAACTACAAGAAAGGGGACTACATGGGAATGAGGAACTTCCTGAACGGGGTTCAGTGGGACAGAGAACTGGCAGGGAAGCCAGTTAATGAGATGATGGAATATGTAACAACCATGTGCAAGGAGGCTGAGGAGAGGTTTGTACCCAAGGGTAACAGGAATACTGAAAAAGCCAGGATGAACCCATGGTTCACCCAAAGGTGCAGGGAGGCAAAAACCAAGTGTGCTAGGGAATGGAAAAAATCTAGAAGGCAAAGGACCCAGGAGAAAAAGGAGAGCAGTCATAGAGCCTGAAATGAATGTGCACAAATAAGAAGGGAGGCCCAACGACAATATGAAAACGACATAGCAGTGAAGGCCAAATCTGACTTGAAGCTGTTATACAGCCACATCAGGAAGAAAACAACAGTCAAGGACCAAGAAATCAGGCTAAGGAAGGAAGGAGGAGATACAACAAGAAATGACTGTGAAGTATGTGAGGAACTCAACAAGAGATTCAAAGAAGTGTTCACAGAGGAGACGGAAGGGGCTCCAGAAAGACGGAGAGGTGGGGCACACCACCAGATGCTGGACACAGTACACACAACCGTGGAAGAAGTGAAGAGGCTTCTGAGTGAGCTAGATACCTCAAAGGCAATGGAGCCGGATAACATCTCTCCATGGGTCCTGAGAGAGGCAGCAGAGATGCTATGTGTACCCCTAACAACAATATTCAATATATCTCTCGAAACAGGGAGATTGCCTGAGGCATGGAAGACAGCAAATGTAGCCCCAATCTTTAAAAAAGGAGGCAGACATGGAGCACTAAATTATAGACCAGTGTCACTGACATGTATAGTATGCAAAATCATGGAGAAGATTATCAGGAGAAGAGTGGTGGAACACCTAGAAAGGAATGATCTCATCAACAGCAGCCAACATGGTATTAGGGACGGGAAATCCTGTGTCACAAACCTACTGGAGTTCTATGACATGGTGACAGCAGTAAGACAAGAGAGAGAGGGGTGGGTGGATTGCATTTTCTTGGGCTGCAAGAAGGCGTTTGACACAGTTCCACACAAGAGATTAGTGCAAAAACTAGAGGACCAAGCAGGGATAACAGGGACGGCACTACAGTGGATCAGGGAATACTTGTCAGGAAGACAGCAGCGAGTCATGGTACGTGGCGAGGTGTCAGAGTGGGCACTTGTGACCAGCGGGGTCCCACAGGGGTCAGTCCTAGGACCAGTGCTGTTTCTGGTATTTGTGAACGACATGACGGAAGGAATAGACTCTGAAGTGTCCCTGTTTGCAGATGACGTGAAGTTGATGAGAAGAATTCATTCGACCGAAGACAAGGCAGAACTACAAAGGGATCTGGACAGGCTGCAGATCTGGTCCAGCAATTGGCTCCTGGAGTTCAACCCCACCAAGTGCAAAGTCATGAAGATTGAGGAAGGGCAAAAAAGACCACTGACGGAATACAGTCTAGGGGGCCAGAGACTACAAACCTCGCTCAAGAAAAAAGATCTTGGGGCAAGTATAACACAAGGCACATCTCCTGAAGCGCACATCAACCAAATAACTGCTGCAGCATATGGGCGCCTAGCAAACCTCAGAACAGCATTCCGACATCTTAATAAGGAATCGTTCAGGACCCTGTACACCGTGTACCTTAGGCTCATATTGGAGTATGCGGCACCAGTTTGAAACCCACAATTAGCCAAGCACGTAAAGAAACTAGAGAAAGTGCAAAGGTTTGCAACAAGACTAGTCCCAGAGATAAGACGTATGTCCGAGGAGAGGTTAAGGGAAATCAACCTGACGACACTGGAGGACAGGAGAGATAGGGTGGACATGATAACGACATACAAAATACTGAGAGGAATTGACAAGGTGGACAAAGACAGGATGTTCCAGAGATTGGACACAGTAACAAGGGGACACAGTTGGAAGTTGAAGACACAGATGAATCACAGGGATGTTAGGAAGTATTTCTTCAGCCACAGAGTAGTCAGTAAGTGGAATAGTTTGGGAAGCGAAGTAGTGGAGGCAGGATCCATACATAGCTTTAAGCAGAGGTATGATAAAGCTCATGGTTCATGGAGAGTGACCTAGTAGCGATCAGTGAAGATGCCGGGCCAGGAGCTAGGACTTGACCCCTGCAACCTCAACTAGGTGAGTACAACTAGGTGAGTACACACACTCATGCACACACACACACACACACAGTCTCACATACACACGATCACACTCACACATACACACACATACACACACACACACACACACACACACACACACACACACACACACACACACATACACACACACTCACACACATACACACACACATACACACACACACACATACACACACACACACACACACACACACACACACACACACACACACACACACACACACACACACACACACACACACACACACACACACACACACACACACACTCACACACACACACACACACACACACACACACACACACACACACACACACACACACACACAAACACAAACACTCACACACTCACACACTCACACACACACACACACACACACACACACACACACACACACACACTCACACACACACACACACATACACACACACACACACACACACACACACACACACAAACACAAACACTCACACACTCACACACACACACATACACACACACACACACACACACACACACACACACACACACACACACACACACACACACACACACACACGAACACAAACACTCACACACTCACACACACACACACACACACACACACACACACACACACTCACACACACACACTCACACACACACACACACACACACACACACACAAACACAAACACTCACACACTCACACACTCACACACTCACACACACACACACACACACACACACACACACACACACACACACACACATACACACACACACACACACACACACACACACACACACACAAACACAAACACTCACACACTCACGCACACACACATACACACACACACACACACACACACACACACACACACACACACACACACACACACACACACAAACACAAACACTGACACACTCACACACACACACACACACACACACACACACACACACACACACACACACACACACACACACACACATTTTTCACATATCTAAAGCATTACAGTGTTAAAGTGTGGAAATAAGACTCCTTTAACACTAGAACATTTAATAACGAAACGTTTCGCTCACCAGTACTCACATGGTGTCAAGAGCCTCTTCAGCTTCACTGATAACCTTAAAGAATGAAAAGACACAAAATTGGACACGAAAATTTACCTTATTGACCGAGTCTTTATTATCCCAATAAAAGTCTTTTTCACTTCTTCGTTCACTTTGAGCTGAACAATAAAAGTGTCATAAGTAATAATGGTAATAATTTTCAATATATTAATAAATAATAAAGTTAAATAATGAATAACAAATATGATTTCCAGCGTGATAATATTTACGGCAATATTTCCACTGTGATAATATTATTACCAATATTTCCACTGTGATAATATTATTACCAATATTTCCACTGTGATAATATTATTACCAATATTTCCACTGTGATAATATTATTACCAATATTTCCACTGTGATAATATTATTACCAATATTTCCACTGTGATAATATTCTTAACAATATTTCCACTGTGATAATATTCTTAACAATATTTCCACTGTGATAATATTTTTAACAATATTTCCACTGTGATAATATTCTTAACAATATTTCCACTGTGATAATATTCTTAACAATATTTCCACTATGATAATATTCTTAACAATATTTCCACTGTGATAATATTCTTTACAATATTTCCACTGTGATAATATTATTACCAATATTTCCACTGTGATAATATTCTTTACAATATTTCCACTGTGATAATATTATTACCAATATTTCCACTGTGATAATATTATTACCAATATTTCCACTGTGATAATATTATTACCAATATTTCCACTGTGATAATATTATTACCAATATTTCCACTGTGATAATATTCTTAACAATATTTCCACTGTGATAATATTCTTAACAATATTTCCACTGTGATAATATTATTACCAATATTTCCACTGTGATAATATTCTTAACAATATTTCCACTGTGATAATATTCTTAACAATATTTCCACTGTGATAATATTCTTAACAATATTTCCACTGTGATAATATTCTTTACAATATTTCCACTGTGATAATATTATTACCAATATTTCCACTGTGATAATATTCTTAACAATATTTCCACTGTGATAATATTCTTAACAATATTTCCACTGTGATAATATTATTACCAATATTTCCACTGTTCCACTGATAATATTCCTTACCAATAATATTCCTACAATGCGATAATATTCTTACTTCCACTGGAATAATTTCCAATGGGATAATATTCCTGGCAATATATCCACTGTGATAATATTCCTGACAATACTTCCACTGGAATAATATTCCTAACAATACTTCCACTGGAATAATATTCCTAACAATACTTCCACTGGGATAATATTCCTGACAATACTTCCACTGGAATAATATTCCTAACAATACTTCCACTGGGATAATATTCCTAACAATACTTCCACTGGGATAATATTCCTGACAATACTTCCACTGGAATAATATTCCTAACAATACTTCTACTGTGAAAATATTCCTGGCAATATATCCACTGTGATAATATTCCTGACAATACTTCCACTGTGATAATATTCCTGACAATACTTCCACTGGGATAATATTCCTGACAATACTTCCACTGTGATAATATTCCTGACAATACTTCCACTGTGATAATATTCCTGACAATACTTCCACTGGGATAATATTCCTGACAATACTTCCACTGTGATAATATTCCTGACAATACTTCCACTGGGATAATATTCCTGACAATACTTCCACTGGAATAATATTCCTAACAATACTTCCACTGGGATAATATTCCTGACAATACTTCCACTGGGATAATATTCCTGACAATACTTCCACTGGGATAATATTCCTGACAATACTTCCACTGGGATAATATTCCTGACAATACTTCCACTGTGATAATATTCCTGACAATACTTCCACTGTGATAATATTCCTGACAATACTTCCACTGTGATAATATTCCTGACAATACTTCCACTGGAATAATATTCCTGACAATACTTCCACTGTGAT
>NC_091295.1:54150071-54160071 GCF_038502225.1 Cherax quadricarinatus
CTTGGTAATGAAGTGTGTGTGTGTGTGCACGACAGGACGTGTGTGTATGCACGACAGGAAACGTATGTGCAAGACAGGAAGTGTGTACACAACAGTAAGTGTGTACACGAAAGAAAATGTGTACACAACAGGAAGAGTGCGTATGTGACAGGAAGTGTGTGTACATCATAAGAAGTGTACGCACACAACAGAAAATGTGTGTACACAACAGGAAGTGATTGTGTGCACACAGCCTCAGTATATAAGATACTTCCTCTCAGTCTACCTCAGTATGTCAGTTACTTCCTCTCAGTCGACCTCAATATGTCAGTTACTTCCTCTCAGTCGACCTCAATATGTCAGTTACTTCCTCTCAGTCGACCTCAATATGTCAGTTACTTCCCCTTCTCAGTCGACCTCAATATGTCAGTTACTTCCCCTCAGTCGACCTCAGTATGTCAGTTACTTCCCCTCAGTCTACCTCAGTGTGTCAGTTACTTCCTCTCAGTCGACCTCAATATGTCAGTTACTTCCTCTCAGTCGACCTCAATATGTCAGTTACTTCCCCTCAGTCGACCTCAGTATGTCAGTTACTTCCCCTCAGTCTACCTCAGTATGTCAGTTACTTCCTCTCAGTCTACCTCAGTATATCAGTTACTTCCTCTCAGTCTACCTCAGTATGTCAGTTACTTCCTCTCAGTCTACCTCAGTATGTCAGTTACTTCCCCTCAGTCTACCTCAGTATGTCAGTTACTTCCTCTCAGTCTACCTCAGTATGTCAGTTACTTCCTCTCAGTCTACCTCAGTATATCAGTTACTTCCTCTCAGTCTACCTCAGTATATCAGTTACTTCCTCTCAGTCTACCTCAGTATGTCAGTTACTTCCTCTCAGTCTACCTCAGTATATCAGTTACTTCCTCTCAGTCTACCTCAGTATATCAGTTACTTCCCCTCAGTCTACCTCAGTATATCAGTTACTTCATCTTAGTCTACCTCAGTATGTCAGTTACTTCCTCTCAGTCTACCTCAGTATGTCAGTTACTTCATCTTAGTCTACCTCAGTATGTCAGTTACTTCCTCTCAGTCTATCTCAGTATGTCAGTTACTTCCTCTCAGTCTACCTCAGTATATCAGTTACTTCCTCTCAGTCTACCTCAGTATATCAGTTACTTCCTCTCAGTCTACCTCAGTATATCAGTTACTTCATCTTAGTCTACCTCAGTATATCAGTTACTTCCTCTCAGTCTATCTCAGTATGTCAGTTACTTCTTCTCAGTCTACCTCAGTATATCAGTTACTTCCTCTCAGTCTACCTCAGTATATCAGTTACTTCCTCTCAGTCTACCTCAGTATATCAGTTACTTCCTCTCAGTCTACCTCAGTATGTCAGTTACTTCCTCTCAGTCTACCTCAGTATATCAGTTACTTCCTCTCAGTCTACCTCAGTATGTCAGTTACTTCCTCTCAGTCTACCTCAGTATATCAGTTACTTCCTCTCAGTCTACCTCAGTATGTCAGTTACTTCCTCTCAGTCTACCTCAGTATATCAGTTACTTCCTCTCAGTCTACCTCAGTATATCAGTTACTTCCTCTCAGTCTACCTCAGTATATCAGTTACTTCCTCTCAGTCTACCTCAGTATATCAGTTACTTCCTCTCAGTCTACCTCAGTATGTCAGTTACTTCCTCTCAGTCTACCTCAGTATGTCAGTTACTTCCTCTCAGTCTACCTCAGTATGTCAGTTACTTCCCCTCAGTCGACATTCATCTATATATAATTCCCCTTTCGATCTCTAAGAAAACAAGCGACTCCTACAGTCCTTCCTCTCATTATCTATACCTTTTCTTCTACCTTCCCCTCGTTATCTATACCTCTCCTTCTTCTTTCCCTTATTATCTATACCTCTCCATCTTCCTCCCCTCATTATCTACTGTCTCCTTCCCTTCATTATCTAAACTCTCTGTTTTCCTTCCCTCTCTCCTCTCCCCTCTTCTCTCTTAATTTCCCCTCTTCATCCTCATTCTTCCTTTTTCTCTTCCATTCTTGTCGTGAACATGTAGCTGGGCTTAAAGACCTGGTCTTGACAAGGTCGGTAAAATCTGAACGAGAATAAAATTACTCCAGAAACTCCAGGAAGTCTTAAAAAAAATGAAGTTTTTGAAGATGAAGCCTTGGTGGAGGCTCAAACCTCCATCTGTGTGTATCATTCAGCGTAAGGAGTACCGGGTGTGAGGGAAAAGTTCAATAGATAGGAGTAGCGAGGGAGTATATAGTAACAATAGTTTCATTGCCGGTTACTTGTTAAGGTAGGGTAAGTCCAGCTCCCGCTATTCCCACCTTTTTTCCCCCACCCCGAAAGTAATAGTTTCATTGCCGGCTACTTGTTAAGGTAGGGTCAGTCTAGCTCCCGCTATTCTCGCCTTTTTTCCCCCACCCCGAAAGTGATAGTTTGACTGCTGGCTGCTTGTTAAGGTAGGGTCAGTCTAGCTCCCGCTATCCCTTTCCCTCCTTCTTCCCCCCCCCTTCCCCTGAAAGGTGACGTGTGAGGCTCCGGTCCAAACAGTAATCACTAGACTCCCAGATCCCAGCACTACTGTAAGTACATGCCTGCCTTGTATTCTAGTGGATTTATTGGTTAAAAGCTTCACTTTTGACCAATAATAAACTTAGTCCTTTCAGTTTTGCTCTAAGTTGACTGTTGTAATAATCACCACATCTTTTAGGTATTGTACTTATCATGGAGAGTGATTTCTTAAGCAGTGGGTAACCTGTCTAACTTTCCAGCTTGGATGACAGAGAGGGTCACCTGCCAATCAACAAGTAGAACTGATGGAGATGGACTAACGTCCTGAGACTTCCCCTTTTTGGATTTAATTACCTGTGCATCTGTATGAAATTGCAGGACGTAACCCCTCATCATTGCAGTGGTAAAGAACCTGCTTTTCTGTCATTGGGATATAATACTCACGGCTATACTGTGAAGAACGAACCGGTGGGTTGTAACCAACACCTGCGACCTCCCCCCCCCATCATCAACGGCTACGATTTCAACAACACAGTGTCACTAACACCAGACACCCAAGTTTTATATTAGTGTTGAATTCAGTTATCATTAATATTTTTCATTTTTCATTTTCTTTAATGTAGGATTAATATTTCATATTTAAGTGTTTTATATTTTACATTTTCTATATAATAAAGTGTTAATGTTTGTCTGTTATTATTTCTTTTTCTATTCATTAATTTTCCTGAGGAGGAGCCAGCTTTGGTAATACTGTCTGAAGTTGTTACAGGGCTGAGTAAGCCTTCACACCGGGGTTCGAAGCTCTGTATGTGGATCATACGGCGCAAGGAGCGGTGGAGACTCGATCCTCGATTCAGTAATTGCGAGATAAGCTTGTGTCATTCAGTACACTGTTATCAGTCTAAGGAAGCTTAAAAATTAACTTTTCAAGGACTAACTGAGAATTATAGGTTATGGAAAGTAGGTACTCAGGATTTATTAATTAAGAGAGAGAAAGAGAGAGAGAGAGAGAATCATTCAAGCCCCATGACTTCACTGACATCCAAATCGTCTACAGGAAACACACACACACACACACACACACACACACACACACACACACACACACACACACAGGTGCGTGTGGTACACAAGGCTCCGAGAACCTTAGTGTTTTTAAGGCATGCAGTAATCAGTGGTAGTGACAACGTCAGTGAACAATCCTACGAGTGATAACTAAAGTTATTAGTTAAAAAAAAAGTCGAGAGGAAGCCTGAAATCATTAATATTTCTAAGTGCCAAACCGTTAGTAGCTAGTAGGCACCTCTTGCCACACAGATTCAAATATACAAAGATCAAAGTGAGTGTGGAAGCGGGTGTTCAAGAATTACCAGAGTTTGGATAGCAAGTGAAATGTGGGGCACCATACAGTGAGAGGGAAAAAGTTAATAAGCAAAAGGAGAAAGGAAAAATAAAACATATTATAAGGGAAAGTGGCAGAGTATTTCCTGCTGAAGCAGTGATGTCACAACAAGTGGCATGCCATTATTCAAATAAAGTGAAGTGTACATAATGTGAAGTGTATACTATCATAAGTGAAAAGTGAAATCACGTGAGGAACCCCCTCCCCCCAACCACCTGTCCCCCTCCAATAACCATCCTCCCCCTCCCCCATAACCATCCATCCCCACTCTCCCTAACCATTCCTAACCTCCCCCTAACCCTCCCTCCCCCTCCTTCTGTGGTGCAATGGGGCAACCTAGAACTAGGATGAGAACAAAGGGCCCGAAGGACGAAGCTGGGAGGGAGGACTGGGAGGCAGAGCTCAAAAAAAGCGAGGAAGACTGGGGAATGAGGCTAGATGAGCTTGCAAGGAAGATGGAGGAGAGGTTAGCAGCAGAATGCAGAAGGTGGGAGCAACATGCCACAGTAGCAGAAGCCAAGATACAGAGATTAGAAGAGGAGCTGAGAAATCTGAAACAGCCTAGAGACAAAGATAATACAGAAGTAGCATCAGCAATGTTTACATCAGACACAGATAAAGGGTCTGAAGGGAGCATGGAAGCTAAACTGTATGCAGAGGTCCTGTCAAACCCACATATGCCAAAACAAACACAGGGAGCACACTAGGACAGAATGAGAGGTTGGAAGACATTGAAGGAACTAGGACATGTGCAGGGACCTTACCAGACACTTGTGGGGGCCAGGAACAGGTGAGCAGGAAGGACAAACCAATGAGCATAAGGGCCACAGCCAGGTAAGGAATTGAAGGAAGGAACACTCCATAGGAAGGAACTAAAACACCTCATAGAATGCAATGGGAGTCACAGTGGGAGGTGGAAAGGGAGAGATCAGTTTTTGTCTATGGGCTAGACGAAGCTGAAGGGGAAACTTATGATGAAAGAAAGCAGGAGGAGAAAAAAGTGATTGAAGGTATCATGAAGGTGATAGGCGAGGGAGACATGACCCAGGTGGCAAATTTTTGGAGAATTGGGTGGTTCACTAAGAAAAGGAATCGGCCTCTCAAAGTAATTTTCAAGGCAGAATCAACTCGAACCATGATCCTGCAGGAGAAAGCACGGCTGAGAGGCAGGCAGGAGTTCATGAGTGTGTACCTGGATCGAGACAGAACACAGGAGGAAAGGATGATACTGAAAGAGAGTGCAAAAACGAAAGGAAGAATGGGAGGAAATTAAAATGGATAGCAAAAAAACCCAGGAACAGGTGGAAGGACAAGCACACCCCCTAAAAACACCTGCAGAAGGAACCCAGCCACGACACCCCCAAGGCAACTGAACAATCCAAACCACCCATCACACACTGATCCCTCTGTTCCCACCCCTCGCACCACGAACCCTACCCCTACAGCAACCCCCTATGGGAGCTCTTTCTCCACCTCCACTGCAACCCCCCACAGGCCCCCACCAGGGCTCCTGCTCCCCCAACCCCAGTATTCCCCCAGGACCACAGTTACAGTATTAGAACAGAAGTTGAAGGTTTGGTACACAAATGCGGATGGATTAACGAATAAATATGAGGAATGGCAAGAAAGAATCAATGAGAAGTCCCCAGACATCATAGCAGTTTTACAGAAACAAAACTCACGGAGACAATAACAGATGCAATCTTCCCACAAGGATACCAGATCATGAGGAAAGATAGAAGGGGCAGAGGGGGAGGAGGGGTTGCTCTGCTCATAAAAAACCGATGGAAATTCGAGAAAATGGGAGGCATAGACGAGACAGGAGAAAGGGGCTATATAGTAGGTACACTTCAGTCTGGGGAGCACAAGGTGGTCATTGCAGTGATGTATAATCCACCACAGAACTGCAGAAGGCCAAGAGAGGAATATGAAGAGAGCAACAGAGCAATGGTGGACACACTTGCTGAGGTGGCAAGAAGAGCTCACTCCAGCAGAGCAAAGTTGCTGGTTATGGGGGATTTCAACCACAGGGAGATTGACTGGGAAAACCTGGAGCCACATGGGGATCCCGAAACATGGAGAGCCAAGATGTTGGATGTGGTGCTGGAAAACCTTATGCACCAACATATTAAGGACACTACCAGAGTGAGAGGGGAGGATGAACCAGCAAGATTGGACCTTGTGTTCACCCTGGGCAGTTCAGACATTGAGGACATCACATATGAGAGTCCCCTAGGAGCTAGTGGCCACGTGGTTCTGTACTTTGAATACATAGTAGAGTTGCAAGTGGAGAGAGTAACAGGAGTTGAATGGGAAAAGCCAGATTATAAAAGAGGGGACTACATAGGGTTGAGGAACTTCCTGCAGGAGGTTCCGTGGGACAGAGAACTGGCAGGAAAGCCAGTAAATGAAATGATGGAATATGTAACATCAAAATGCAAGGAGGCAGTGGAAAGGTTTATTCCCAAGGGCAACAGAAACAATGGGAAGACCAGAACGAGCCCCTGGTTTACCCGACGGTGTAAGGAGGCAAAAACAAAGTGCAATAGAGAATGGAAAAAGTGCAGAGAGCACATGAAAATAGGGAGATTAGTCACAGAGCCAGGAACGAGTATGCACAGGTAAGGAGGGAGGCCCAGCGACAGTATGAAAATAACATAGCATCGAAAATCAAGACTGACCCGAAACTGTTGTATAGCCACATCAGGAGGAAGACAACAGTCAAAGACCAGGTGATCAGACTGAGGACAGAAGGTGGAGAACTCACAAGAAATGATCAGGAGGTATGTGAGGAGCTAAAGAGGAGATTTAAGGAAGTTTTTACAGTAGAGACAGGAATGGCTCTGGGAAGACAGCACAGAAGGGAACATCAAGAGGGAATATACCAACAAGTGTTGGATGACACGCGAACAACCGAGGAGGAGGTGCAGAAGCTGCTAAGTGACCTTGATACCTCAAAGGTGATGGGACCGGACATCTCCCCATGGGTCCTTATAGAAGGAGCAGAGATGCTGTGCGTGCCCCTAACCACAATCTTCAACACATCCCTTGAAACTGGGCAACTACCTGAGAAATGGAAGACAGCAAATGTAGTCCCCATATTTAAGAAAGGAAACAAAAATGAGGCACTAAACTACAGACCTGTGTCTCTGACATGTATTGTGTGCAAAGTCACGGAAAAGATTATCAGGAGGAGAGTGGTGGAACACCTGGAACGGAACAAAATTGTAAATGAAAACCAGCATGGGTTCATGGAAGGCAAATCCTGTGTCACAAACCTTCTGGAGTTTTTATGACAAGGTAACAGAAGTAAGACACGAGAGAGAGGGGTGGGTTGATTGCATTTTCCTAGACTGCAGGAAGACCTTTGACAGAGTTCCCCACAAGAGATTAGTGCAGAAGCTGGAGGGTCAGGCGCATATAACAGGGAGGGCACTTCAATAGATCAGGGAATACCTGACAGGGAGGCAACAACGAGTCATGGTACGTGAAGAGGTATCACAGTGGGCGCCTGTGACGAGCAGGGTCCCACAGGGGTCAGTTCTAGGACCAGTGCTATTTTTGATATATGTGAACGACATGATGGAAGGAATAGACTCTGAAGTGTCCCTATTCGCAGATGATGTGAAGCTGATGAGAAGACTTAAATCGGATGAGGATGAGGCAGGACTGCAAAGAGACCTGAACAGGCTGGACATGTGGTCCAGAAACTGGCTTCTCGAATTCATTCCTGCCAAATGCAAAGTCATGAAGATTGGGGAGGGGCAAAGAAGACAGCAGACAGAGTATAGGCTAGGTGGACAAAGACTACAGACCTCACTCAGGGAGAAAGACCTTGGGGTGACCATAACACCGAGCACATCACCGGAGGCACACCATCAACCAAATAACCGCTGCAGCATACGGGCGCCTGGCAAACCTGAGAATAGCGTTCCGATACCTTAATAAGGAATCGTTCAAGACACTGTGCACTGTGTATGTTAGGCCCATACTGGAGTATGCAGCACCAATCTGGAACCCACACCTGGTCAAGCACGTCAAGAAGTTAGAGAAAGTACAAAAGTTAGCAACAAGGCTAGTCCCAGAGCTCAGGGGAATGTCGTACGAGGAAAGGTTGAGGGAAATCGGACTGACGACACTGGAGGACAGAAGGGTCGGGGTAGACATGATAACAACATACAGAATACTGCGGGGAATAGACAAGGTGGACAGAGATAGGATGTTCCAGAGAGGGGACACAGAAACAAGGGGTCACAACTGGAAGCTGAAGACTCAGACGAGCCACAGGGACGTTAGGAAGTATTTCTTCAGTCATAGAGTCGTCATGAAGTGGAATAGCCTAGCAAGTGAAATAGTTTTAAGAAGAGGTACGATGCAGCTCAGGAAGCAGAGAGGGAGAGGACCTAGTAGCGATCAGTGAAGAGGCGGGGCCAGGAGCTGAGTATCGACCCCTGCATCCACAATTAGGTGAGTACACACACACACACACAAACACACACACACATACACACACACACACAGAAGAGGAGGGGGCCAGGAGCTATGACTCGACCACTGCAACCACAGCTAGGTGAGTACATCCAGTGTTTCATCCCCAGTGTGGAAACGAGTCTTGAGGGGCAGGGGACCAGACAAACACTTTCAAGACGAGGAAAGCAATTTCCTCCCATGATGGACTGTGTCCCCTTGATCAAGTAGTGCTTCTGGCTTTCCTATGTCCTCTCCTTCGACTCTTATGTGATTGGACCAACACAAACACACACACACACACACAATGTAGGCTAAAACACTGACTGCAACACTTGGGCGATTCACTTTGGTATCAGGTGTTGTATCTGGGTGGCCAGGTTTCACACAAGGAGAGGCAGAAATAAATCCCTGAATGATGGAGCCTCAGGGTAGGGTTCTCTGACCGGGTATTTGTTGGCATTAGGATCATGGTGAATCCCCCTTCCCTCAAGGTAGGTTCCTTGATGCCAGGGGGGAGGCTCTTAATCTAAGAAAATGGACATGTGTTCCCTTCGATTAAATCTGATTATTTCCCCTTTCCCCTTCCATATGCTGTATGATCCATACGGGTTTAGCGTTTCCAATGAATGATATAGTAATAATAATAAAACATTAGTGGAACCCGTGCCAGGCTCCGGTGTGTGGGGGTGGGGAGGTGAGGGTTCAAGGTTGTGGCTCTGTCTTGGGGGAGGGGTAGTATAGGTTCTACATTGACGTGTGGGAAACCCGCTCAAAGGAAGTTCACTGATGCTGGTGAGGGGGGGCTCTTGATCAGAGGAACTGAACCTGTGCTCCAATTCAATGAATTAAGCCTGAATGCCCTCCATTCCCCAGGAGCTGTATGACCCCCCCCTACAGGTTCAATGTTCCTCCATGAATGTAATAATAATAATAATAATAATAATAATAATAATAATAATAATAATAATAATAATAATAATAAAAACAGGATTAGTAGTAGTGATAGTACTAGTAGTAGTAATAACAGTAATAATAATAATAATAATAATAATAATAATAATAATAATAATAATAATAATAATAATAATAACAGTAATAATGAGTCAGTCACAGATTACTAAGATCACTCCCAGGTTACTAAAGTTAGTCCTAAGTTACTAAATTGTTAAGATCACTCCCGGGTTACTGAAGTTAGTCCCAGGTTACTAAAGCCAGTCCCAGGTTACTAAGGTCAGTCGCAGGTTGCTGAAGTCAACCCCAGGTTACTATGATCACTCCCAGGTTACTAAGGTCAGCCAGGGCAAGCCCTTGATGTGATTAACACTTGATCCGTTGAGCCGAGCTGTTTCGCGGTGATTACGAGTCCACGTCTGTGGAGAGTCACATTGATTACTCTGCCCAGGAAGAGGGAAACCCAAACCCTCACATACACACAAGGTATATATATATATATATATATATATATATATATATATATATATATATATATATATATATATATATATATATATATATATATATATATATATATATATATATATATATATATATATATATATATATATATATATATATATATATATATATATATATATATATATATATATATATATATATATATATAT
>NC_091295.1:54167571-54172571 GCF_038502225.1 Cherax quadricarinatus
AAAGAAAAACTTTCACCATCATTCACTCCATCACTGTCTTGCCAGAAGGGTGCTTTACACTACAGTTTTTAAACTGCAACATTAACACCCCTCCTTCAGAGTGCAGGCACTGTACTTCCCATCTCCAGGACTCAAGTCCAGCTTGCCGGTTTCCCTGAACCCCTTCATAAATGTTACTTTGCTCACACTCCAACAGCACGTCAACTATTAAAAACCATTTGTCTCCATTCACTCCTATCAAACACGCTCACGCATGCCTGCTGGAAGTCCAAGCCCCTCGCACACAAAACCTCCTTTACCCCCTCTCTCCAACCTTTCCTAGGCCGACCCCTACCCCGCCTTACTTCCACTGCAGACTGATACACTCTTGAAGTCATTCTGTTTCGCTCCATTCTCTCTACATGTCCGAACCACCTCAACAACCCTTCCTCAGCCCTCTGGACAACAGTTTTGGTAATCCCGCACCTCCTCCTAACTTCCAAACTACGAATTCTTTGTATTATATTCACACCACACATTGCCCTCAGACATGACATCTCCACTGCCTCCAGCCTTCTCCTCGCTGCAACATTCATCACCCATGCTTCACACCCATATAAGAGCGTTGGTAAAACTATACTCTCATACATTCCCCTCTTTGCCTCTAAGGACAAAGTTCTTTGTCTCCACAGACTCCTAAGTGCACCACTCACTCTTTTCCCCTCATAAATTCTATGATTCACCTCATCTTTCATAGACCCATCCGCTGACACGTCCACTCCCAAATATCTGAATACATTCACCTCCTCCATACTCTCTCCCTCCAATCTGATATTCAATCCTTCATCACCTAATCTTTTTGTTATCCTCATAACCTTACTCTTTCCTGAATTCACCTTTAATTTTCTTCTTTTGCACACCCTACCAAATTCATCCACCAATCTCTGCAACTTCTCTTCAGAATCTCCCAAGAGCACAGTGTCATAAGCAAAGAGCAGCTGTGACAACTCCCACTTTGTGTGTGATTCTTTATCTTTTAACTCCACGCCTCTTTTCCAAGACCCTCGCATTTACTTCTCTTACAACCCCATCTATAAATATATTAAACAACCACGGTGACATCACACATCCTTGTCTAAGGCCTACTTTTACTGGGAAATAATTTCCCTCTTTCCTACATACTCTAACTTGAGCCTCACTATCCTCGTAAAAACTCTTCACTGCTTTCAGTAACCTACCTCCTACACCATACACTTGCAACATCTGCCACATTGCCCCCCTATCCACCCTGTCATACGCCTTTTCCAAATCCATAAATGC
Source organism: Cherax quadricarinatus (assembly GCF_038502225.1). Classification (NCBI taxonomy): domain Eukaryota; kingdom Metazoa; phylum Arthropoda; class Malacostraca; order Decapoda; family Parastacidae; genus Cherax; species Cherax quadricarinatus. The sequence continues at coordinate 54,168,871 of NC_091295.1, forward strand.
CACAAAGACCTCTTTAGCCTTATCTAAATACTGTTCACTTATATGTTTCACTGTAAACACCTGGTCCACACACCCCCTACCTTTCCTAAAGCCTCCTTGTTCATCTGCTATCCTATTCTCCGTCTTACTCTTAATTCTTTCAATAATAACTCTACCATACACTTTACCAGGTACACTCAGCAGACTTATCCCCCTATAATTTTTGCACTCTCTTTTATCCCCTTTGCCTTTATACAAAGGAACTATGCATGCTCTCTGCCAATCCCTAGGTACCATACCTTCTTCCATACATTTATTAAATAATTGCACCAACAACTCCAAAACTATATCCCCACCTGCTTTTAACATTTCTATCTTTATCCCATCAATCCCGGCTGCCTTACCCCCTTTCATTTTACCTACTGCCTCACGAACTTCCCCCACACTCACAACTGGCTCTTCCTCACTCCTACAAGATGTTATTCCTCCTTGCCCTATACACGAAATCACAGCTTCCCTATCTTCATCAACATTTAACAATTCCTCAAAATATTCCCTCCATCTTCCTAATACCTCTAACTCTCCATTTAATAACTCTCCTCTCCTATTTTTAACTGACAAATCCATTTGTTCTCTAGGCTTTCTTAACTTGTTAATCTCACTCCAAAACTTTTTCTTATTTTCAACAAAATTTGTTGATAACATCTCACCCACTCTCTCATTTGCTCTCTTTTTACATTGCTTCACCACTCTCTTAACCTCTCTCTTTTTCTCCATATACTCTTCCCTCCTTGCATCACTTCTACTTTGTAAAAACTTCTCATATGCTAACTTTTTCTCCCTTACTACTCTCTTTACATCATCATTCCACCAATCGCACCTCTTCCCTCCCGCACCCACTTTCCTGTAACCTCAAACTTCTGCTGAACACTCTAACACTACATTTTTAAACCTACCCCATACCTCTTCGACCCCATTGCCTATGCTCTCATTAGCCCATCTATCCTCCAATAGCTGTTTATATCTTACCCTAACTGCCTCCTCTTTTAGTTTATAAACCTTCACCTCTCTTTTCCCTGATGCTTCTATTCTCCTTGTATCCCATCTACCTTTTACTCTCAGTGTAGCTACAACTAGAAAGTGATCTGATATATCTGTGGCCCCTCTATAAACATGTACATCCTGAAGTCTACTCAACAGTCTTTTATCTACCAATACATAATCCAACAAACTACTGTCATTTCGCCCTACATCATATCTTGTATACTTATTTATCCTCTTTTTCTTAAAATGTGTATTACCTATAACTAAACCCCTTTCTATACAAAGTTCAATCAAAGGGCTCCCATTATCATTTACACCTGGCACCCCAAACTTACCTACCACACCCTCTCTAAAAGTTTCTCCTACTTTAACATTCAGGTCCCCTACCACAATTACTCTCTCACTTGGTTCAAAGGCTCCTATACATTCACTTAACATCTCCCAAAATCTCTCTCTCTCCTCTGCATTCCTCTCTTCTCCAGGTGCATACACGCTTGTTATGACCCACTTCTCGCATCCAACCTTTACTTTAATCCACATAATTCTTGAATTTACACATTCATATTCTCTTTTCTCCTTCCATAACTGATCATTCAACATTACTGCTACCCCTTCCTTTGCTCTAACTCTCTCAGATACTCCAGATTTAATCCCATTTATTCCCCCCCACTGAAACTCCCCTACCCCCTTCAGCTTTGTTTCGCTTAGGGCCAGGACATCCAACTTCTTTTCATTCATAACATCAGCAATCATCTGTTTCTTGTCATCCGCACTACATCCACGCACATTTAAGCATCCCAGTTTTATAAAGTTTTTCTTCTTCTCTTTTTTAGTAAATGTCTACAGGAGAAGGGGTTACTAGCCCATTGCTCCCGGCATTTTAGTCGCCTCATACGACACGCATGGCTTACGGAGGAAAGATTCTTTTCCACTTCCCCATGGACAATAGAAGAAATAAAGAAGAACAAGAGCTATTTAGAAAAAGGAGAAAAACCTAGATGTATGTATATATATATATATATATATATATATATATATATATATATATATATATATATATATATATATATATATATATATATATATATATAATATATATATAATATAATATATATATAATATAATATATATATATGAAGGAGGGGTGTTAATGTTGCAGTTTAAAAACTGTAGTGTAAAGCACCCTTCTGGCAAGACAGTGATGGAGTGAATGATGGTGAAAGTTTTTCTTTTTCGGGCCACCCTGCCTTGGTGGGAATCGGCCGGTGTGATAATAAAAAAAATAAAAAAAAAATATATATATATATATATATATATATATAGATATATATATATATATATATATATGTATATATATATATATATATATATATATGTATATATATATATATGTATATATATATATATATGTATATATATATATATGTATATATATATATATATATATAATGTATATGCATGTGCGTGTCTGTGAAGTGTGACCATAGTGTAAGTTGGAGTAGCAAGATATCCCTGTTATCTAGCGTGTTTATGAGACAGAAAAAGAAACCAGCAATCCTACCATCATGCAAAACAGTTACAGATTTCTTTTTCACAGTCATCTGGCAGGACGGTAGTACTTCCCTGGGTCGTTGCTGTCTACCAACCTTTCGTTTCAAATTCTACTTTATTTCTCAGCATTATTTTCTGTGAGTATAACAATATTTAAATAAAATACAATGATATAAATACCAAATCTGTAACTTGATACCGTTACTACTGTACAGCGATGGTTTACTGCTTACAAAGAGAGTGTTAAAGCACTTAGAATATGCTCTCCTGAACGGGAAAAGAAATATGTTGATAATATTTATACAGAAAATGTTTAAAGGCCAGGTCCATAATCTACACTACCTTAGAGAGCTACTAGGAGAAGAGTACAATAAATCCAGTGAGGAGCCGAGACACTATGGTTACAATTAAAGAACACTGTCACCACTCTTGGTTACAATTAAAGAACACTGTCACCACTCTTGGTTACAATTAAAGAACACTGTCACCACTCTTGGTTACAATTAAAGAACACTGTCACCACTCTTGGTTACAATTAAAGAGCACTGTTACCACTCTTGGTAGCAGCAACAGGCTGGTGACTCAGGCAGTCAACAAAGATTTCTGGTCTCTGTTCGACCTAGGAGGCTAGTAGACACCTCGAAAAAGCAGGTCACTGCAAGTTTAATCGGTACTTATAAAAAAAAGTAATTATTACAAATATTAATAGTAGTGTTAAAATCAAAATGTTTTATTACCGTCCTGGAGTTTACCTGGAGTAAGGTAAACTCCAGGACGGTCACGAGAACAATGTGATTATTCGGTTAGAAGAGAAGTTGAGGGTTTGTCTCATTATCTATGCATGACTTGTGAGCACCCAGAGCCTGGCTTGTGAGCAACCAGAGCCTGACTTGTGAGCAACCAGAGCCTTGCTTGTGAGCACCCAGAGCCTGGCTTGTGAGCACCCAGAGCCTGGCTTGTGAGCAACCAGAGCCTGGCTTGTGAGCAACCAGAGCCTGGCTTGTGAGCAACCAGAGCCTGGCTTGTGAGTAACCAGAGCCTGGCTTGTGAGTAACCAGAGCCTGGCTTGTGAGCAACCAGAGCCTGGCTTGTGAGCAACCAGAGCCTGGCTTGTGAGTAACCAGAGC
>NC_091295.1:54177571-54180071 GCF_038502225.1 Cherax quadricarinatus
TGAGATTCTTGAAAATTTGTGTACCTTGTACAAGATCTCTAAATCCACCATTGTTCCTCATCCTGCCAGCAATGGGTTAGCGGAACGAACCAATAAGAAAGTACTTGATGTCTTGAGAGCCACTATCAATCCCAACAGTGAAACTTGGGATGAAGTTATACCTGATGTGCAATGTGCTATAAATTCTGCTTACAATGTTTCTATAGGTGACACTCCACATTATGCATTGTATGGTGTAGATAAACGTTTGCCTTATGAGTTGCTATATTCTAATCCGAAACCAAATTACAACCCTGATGATTTCATAGCAACTCGTACCAGCTTAGCTCAAAGTGTTTTTAGAAGAATCCGTGAAACAATTCATAAATCAACAGCAGAATTTACAAGAGTCGCTAACACTCGAGCAAAGCCGTCCAAAATCAAAGTAGGTTCTAGAGTTATGCTGACTAACTTTAACAAAACGTCTGCAATGCCTAAGCTTGATCAAAAGTTTGTTGGTCCTTATCGGTAGTTGAACATATCACTGGTAATAAGTATAAGGTTAGAGAAATTAGTACTGGTCAGTATAAAGAATCGCATTTAGATCATATGAAGTTAGTATGTGATGATAATGATGTTCCAACCCTTGACTAATGTGACAGACTCTGACAATCCTCCTGATCCTGTACTCTCTACCTCTGATACTCAGTCAGACGATCAACCTGAATGTCGTTATTCCCTATGTACACGGCAGGTATTGAGAAATCCTCAAGTATCATTTGTAACTACTAATTCAAATTTGCCTCAAATACGGCATGAGTTAGCCAGTGCAACATAGTTTGATCCTCCCAGAGATGACACCCATTCTGCATATGTCAATCTCACCCTAGCAGAGTTGGGGTTAAATGTAAATAACCTGTATAGATGAATAATTACAGTATCAACTTACCAGTATTCTAGAAAAAAATTTTGTTTTCACGTTCTCTCCGAATTCTGAGAGTTAACAGTCTAGATTTGAGTGCACCGAATCTGCCTTTCTGGTAAACACTTCTTTCTTTGTATATATTTCTTCCTCAGAATCCGTAGATCACATGAATACAGATCGATCGATCAAATTTTTTTTATCACTTCTATTGTGTAATCCCAATGTTGAGTTTCATTCGATGAGTTGTGCTATATTATGTTGTTAGGTAAGACACATATGCAACAGTTAGGTATCTTTATTTCGAAACGTTTCGCCTACACAGTAGGCTTCTTCAGTCGAGTACAGAAAAGTTGATAGAAGCAGAAGAGACTTGAAGACGATGTAATCAGTCCATCACCCTTAAAGTTTTGAGGTGGTCAGTCCCTCAGTCTGGAGAAGAGCATTGTTCCGTAGTCTGAAACAATATGGAGTTGAAGTGACAGGATGGAACCTTATGTAGCGCCAGGAGGTGAGACGTAGGTCACTAGCAGAATGCAGATGTTGGAAGGTCAGGTCCCACTCAAATCCAGCCGTTCTCACTAGTAGAGGTTGTCGAAGTTGATTTCAGGTCTGTACCAAGATACCCTTGTGTTGCAATGTCTGACAGATTGAACATTAAAATGGTATAAAATACCGACAGGTTGTTAGGTAACACACATGTGCAATAGTTAGGTATCTTTATTTCGAACGTTTCGCCTACACAGTAGGCTTCTTCAGTCGAGTACAGAAAAGTTGTTAGAAGCAGAAGAGACTTGAAGACGATGTAATCAGTCCATCACCCTTAAAGTTTTGAGGTGGTCAGTCCCTCAGTCTGGAGAAGAGCATTGTTCCATAGTCTGAAACAATATGGAGTTGAAGTGACAGGATGGAGCCTTATATAGCGCCAGGAGGTGAGACGTAGGTCACTAGCAGAATGGTATTTTATACAATTTTAATGTTCAATCTGTCAGACACTGCAACACAAGGGTATCTTGGTACAGACCTGAAATCAACTTCGACAACCTCTACCAGTGAGAACGGCTGGATTTGAGAGGGACCTGACCTCCCAACATCTGCGTTCTGCTAGTGACCTACTTCTCACCTCCTGGCGCTATATAAGGTTCCATCCTGTCACTTCAACTCCATATTGTTTCAGACTATGGAACAATGCTCTTCTCCAGACTGAGGGACTGACCACCTCAAAACTTTAAGGGTGATGGACTGATTACATAGTCTTCAAGTCTCTTCTGCTTCTATCAACTTTTCTGTACTCGACTGAAGAAGCCTACTGTGTAGGCGAAACGTTTCGAAATAAAGATACCTAACTGTTGCATATGTGTCTTACCTAACAACCTGTCGGTATTTTATACCATTTTAATGTGCTATATTATACCTTATAATGCATTACAGTTTCATTACAGTAAGTTTCATTATAGTCAATTACGTAAGCTTCCATTCCAATATTCTCCATATGTTATAATGTTCAATTGTTGTGTACTTTGACATTGTATAGAATCAGCCCAAGCTGTACACCTGCCGTCTCTAGTTTGTATTAGCTGTATGTCGGGACGACATACG
>NC_091295.1:54182571-54190071 GCF_038502225.1 Cherax quadricarinatus
CATTATTAATTATGTATCTATTTCGTAAATTACTATTATCTAATCGCAGCAAATTTCTTCATTTGTTTCATGAAATTCATGTAATGTAGGTTACAACGTGTATACAATGTTCATACAAGTCTGTAGTATTCTTTCTCTCTTGTAATCTGCTGCCATCTAAGGTACACTGAGCGTGCTTTTGTTGTCCTCTTCCACAGACATATTGCTTTACTTTTCTTGTAACTGCTACATCATCCCGTCTAATATATAGGTCAGAAATGAATCCTGGCCACTATAGTTTTTTCTATGTCAATCTTAATAACCATAAATAAACCTTGCAGTTCTTTGCAATGGTCCGCCAATTTGGTCTTTATTTTCTTGTAGTGTGACTGTTTCTGCCAGTTCACCAGCTTTATTTCCCGCAATGTTAACATGGGATGGTATCTACACAAACTGTTAATAGTTTGTTATTTTTTAACATTTTATCCTGTTCCATCTACAGCATTGCCACATTTCTGGAATGCAAACTGAACAAGGCTGAAACTGAATCAAAATACTACCGAGTCCATTCTTGTTAAAACTACGTACCTCTCGGTTTGCATACACAGTGATAATTACTTTGGTGTAATTACACCGAGAGAGAGATCTTGTTGTACATATCTTGAAGCATGGGATATTTAATAAGAAAGACGGAAGCAGAGTTTATACTAATTTGTAATTCAGCTAGCGCCTAATTATGATAATAATAATAATAATAATAATAATAATAATAATAGTAATTATAATAACAATAATAATAATAATAATAATAATAATAATAATAATAATAATAATAATAATAATAATAATAATAATAATAATGTAGCTATCACTTTAGTGAACATTCCCCAACTATAAACTATGCCTCCACATTGTTATTCCATGGGTGATCTATAGTCAAGTGGTTGTTCTGAAGCAGCACGTGAACCAACCTCAGAGTTCCTGAGACTACGGACAGTCATTAACTTCAGATTTCCTTTGACCACGAATCGTATTACATAGCATCTAGATGGAGCCGATATTTTCAAAGTGCTTGTTCAGATGATGCTTAAATCCCAATAATTTGTTTGCACTAACAACTTGTAGCTTTAGTGAGCAGTTGTAAAGTAATAAATGATTCTGGGGGAAAAAAATGTCCTCTACTCTTAAAAAGTTATATTTCATCCTTGAAAGTTTAATGCTACTGTACGAGCGCATAAAATAGATTTGGTCTCTTAGAGATTTAAATAAGTACTCGTAAATTTTGTCCCCTACAGCAGGACAATTTAAATGTGTTGATTCTTTCTACATTCGATTTGTTTCTTAAAGAAAGTAGGTCTTTTTTTTTGTTTGCCTTTCTCTTCTCTTGATTTGGGTCTGCTTGATTTGTTAATATTTAGGTTTATCAGGAAATTTAACTTGTTAAAGCTGCTAATTTCGTTAATATTTACATTTTCAGAGCCAGGTCCTGAAAATATTCGTATCGTCTGTTGCAGAAAAGCTGAGAGACTGAGAGAGACAGACTGACTAACCTGACTGACTCTCTCTCCCTCTTTCCTTGTTTATCTGTCTTTATTTTTAAGGAGCTGTAATGAGAAGTCTTTGAAGGTGGTGAAAAGAGGTAGGAGAGCATGGATGAAGGAAGACGAGAGAGAGAGAGAGAGGGAGAGAGAGAGGAAGAGAGGGACACGTGTGTATCTACATATTTCGGGTTACAGGAGTCGATTCATAGCTCCTGGCCCCCGCCTCGTCGGAGGCGGGGGACAGGAGCTATGACTTGATTTTAACCAGAGTTAAAATCTCTGGCTTGTCATAATTGTATGAAAGACATGAACCACATTATTGTAATTGTTTGGCGAAACATCTGGAGCAAAGTAACACAAGTGCATCAGTGATGAACCTTCGTTTCGCCCACTAGTAAGAAGTCTACCTATGTTTACACTGCTAAAGCATGTCGCAAGCTGCAGAAACGTCGTGATATAGAATTGATCTGGTAGGTTCAAAGCTTATCCTCTGAAACGTCGGGAAATGGAAACAACAAAAAAAAAAATATATATATATATATATATATATATATATATATAAATATATATATATATAAATATATATATATATATATATATATATATATATATATATATATATATATATATATATATATATATATATATATATATATATATATATATATATATATATATATATATACTTTTTTTGTTTTATGTATCATAATATTTCACAATTTGTTTTAAATTAAATGTCTGTATTTCACCTATACACCACTAATCAAGAATATTTTAATGTCAAGAAGAGGTATTTAAGAATGCTAACTATAAACACACACTCACAGTTATACACCTCTCAGTGTATATACTCGTACACAGAGAAATATACAGTTATTGGTGATATACATGCCTGCTTCCAGTGCAAATATACCAAAAGAAATGCACTCTTCAGAATTTATACGTCTATTTTATGATATATGCCAAGAGATGAAACATGGCTTACTGTGAATCTCTCTCTCTCTCTCTCTCTCTCTCTCTCTCTCTCTCTCTCTCTCTCTCTCTCTCTCTCTCTCTCTCTCTCTCTCTCTCTTACACATATGAGGAACTAAAAAAACATGAATATCTTAACATCACTAAGGCGAATAAATTCAACGTTAACGTAACGTTACCTCCAGCAAAACTATTACCTGAATAAACTCGAGATATCCTTGATTTTCAAACGTGCATATTAACAAAAGTTTCGACACAATACCGTCACTGGGACCATATACGGCTAAGCAGCATATTTTAAATACCACCTTTTTTTTTCAAAATTAATTTGTGGCTTAGCTTAGAGTTTCCATTTTTTTTCCTGGGACCAAATCTGATTACCTTCCGTCCCCACAAACGCTTATAACCACTAATAGTTTAGTTATAACTCCCTAGAATATGTTATTAGTTATTTTAAGAGAATAAGTTTAACTCGAAGGCCAGTTACTAAATAATTACCAAGCTTGATCACGAGCCTCAGTTACATGCTTAGTATAATAATAATAATAATAATAATAATAATAATAATAATAATAATAATAGTAATAATATAATAATAATAATAATCTGAAGGATCAATTACCGTTAAGGTGTTAAAATGGTTGATCGAGTTTTAGAAAAGGAGCAGACGTTTCTTGCCATTAAAAACAATTTGAGACGATTGAAATGCTGCCGACTATTAAGAAGACTGACTTCAGATTTCTTCACTTTGTCGTTGGTGCTTCATTAAGCATCCTTGTGGGATGTTTAATCAAGTCTTCCTTGCTGAAGAACCTTCCCCCGTATGCACTTCTGTGTTCGTTGACCGCGCTGAACTTTCCACTGACCATGCACTGGACCTTGCACTGGACCTTGCACTGGACCTTGCACTGGACCTTGCACTGGACCTTGCACTGGACCTTGCACTGGACCTTGCACTGGACCTTGCACTGAACCTTGCACTGGACCTTGCACTGGACCTTGCACTGGACCTTGCACTGGACTTTGCACTGGACCTTGCACTGGACCTTGCACTGGACCTTGCACTGAACCTTGCACTGGACCTTGCACTGGACCTTGTACTAGACCTTGCACTAGACCTTGCACTGGACCTTGTACTGGACCTTGCACTAGACCTTGCAATGGACCTTGCACTGGACCTTGCACTAGACCTTGTCCTAGACCTTGTACTGGACCTTGTACTGGACCTTGTACTGGACCTTGCACTGGACCTTGCACTGGACCTTGCACTGGACCTTGCACTAGACCTTGTACTAGACCTTGCACTGGACCTTGTACTGGACCTTGTACTGGACCTTGCACTAGACCTTGTACTGGACCTTGCACTAGACCTTGCAATGGACCTTGCACTGGACCTTGCACTAGACCTTGTCCTAGACCTTGTACTGGACCTTGTACTGGACCTTGTACTGGACCTTGCACTGGACCTTGCACTGGACCTTGCACTGGACCTTGCACTAGACCTTGTACTAGACCTTGCACTGGACCTTGTACTGGACCTTGCACTAGACCTTGTACTAGACCTTGCACTGGACCTTGTACTGGACCTTGTACTGGACCTTGCACTAGACCTTGTACTGGACCTTGCACTAGACCTTGCACTGGAGGGAACGGTTGAGACGCCTACGGGAGAGATTTAAAGACGTATGCAGAACAATCTTACGAAGTGACCGTGTGTGTGTGTGTGTGTGTGTGTGTGTGTGTGTGTGTGTGTGTGTGTGTGTGTGTGCGTGTGTGTGTGTGTGTGTGTGTGTGTGTGCGTGTGTGTGTGTAGAGCTTTGTCAAGGTTGCCTTGATCAAGCTTCACACGTAGCAAAACGTTGTCACGAAGATTCTTCTGACTTTTCCTTTGGCCTAGCTTTTGCATTTTTTAGTGTAAATCAGTGAATAATACACTGTTTCTATCCAGAAGAATATAGCTTGAATATTAGAAAGTTTCTCGCACCTGTGTTGAGCAAAGTATTGTGAGAAGACACTAAAAAGACGAGCCTTTATTTATTCGACGTTTCGCTCACCGTGAGGGTAGGGAGAGAGGAGCTTGATACTAAGTACACAGAAAACATGAGAACAATTAATCTTATACTTAATACACCGACTCTGATGGGTTTAGCTCTTAGTTATGATTATAATAATAATGGGTAGTACATTCAGCGACTGGAAAGCATGATAGACTTCAGATATCTACGATTAATTTGATCTTTCGTAACGTAACAATAGTATATGTAGTTTGAACCTTCGCCGTGAGGTGGAGACGTGGTGGAGGAAGGCTCCATACGTAGCTTTAAGAGTAGGTATGATATGGCCCACGAGACTAGGAGGGAGTGAATCTAGCAAGCGGCAAGTTGAGAAGCTGAACCGGGGGCTGAGACTCAGCCCTCTGTGGTCACAAATAGGCGAGCACGTACACCCGCACGCGCACATACGCACACATGCCCCCCACCCCCCATCCCAGAATAATTACACTAGTTAACAAACACCTGATGAGTTGTTGGAATGGGGTGAGGGATGGAAAGGGGCAGCAAAGGAGGGGTGGGAAGGGATGGGAGAGTGATTGGAAAGGGGGGAAGGTAAAGGAAGGGAAGGCGACTACGACACAGAAGCGAAGGGGATTCCAATCTAAATGCAAATTGAGGTCTTTTACTTCTTAGTCTTGTAACGACACAATATGTTAGCCGTCGTCAGTGATAGGAAGAAGAGTCTCACTGGTCAGAGAAGAGGAACACCTGTAGTAACACTTGAATGCTCCTGGCAGGTGTTGTTGCCACTTAGTGTCCAGACAGGGATATGTGTGTTCCCACGGGAACGCACCAGACAGGTGCTGTCAAGGCACGGCAAGATAACCTATCCTTACTTTAAGTGAATTTTCTTGCATGATTACGTAGTCCACTTGCGAATGTTTTGCCTGTAAGGTAATAAATGCTATTTTCTATTTTACATTAGGTTGCATTTGGTTTGATTAGGTTTGGCTTGGTTAGGTTGGGTTAGGTTTAGTTTGGTTAGTTTAGGTTTTGTTAGATTTAGTTTGGATAGGTTTGGTCAGGTTTAGTTTGGTTAGGTTAGGTTAGGTTAGGTTTGTTTGATTAGGTTTGACTAGGTAATTACGGGGCCGGCGAACTCATCAAGTATTTTTTTTCCGATTGCAACAGAAAATCTTACTATGATTTAAGCAGCATTTTCAACCTACACACTGTGTTTATAGTGACTTTTTTCCTTTAAGATAGATAGAAAAAATTAATAGTGCCCTATTCTATAGGGCATACAACTCCTCTACAAAATTGGTAAGATGTACAATGTTCTAGTTGACATCAGATAAAAGATAAACAGCTAGATAATCCTTTCACCAACATCGTTTGACCGAAATGTTAATAGATTGCATAATAAAAAAAATGATTTTTTTTAAGGATTTGTTTTTTTTTTTTTGGGGGGGGGGAATAAAATCAATAAAAAACACAGCGGTAAAACATATCGCAAATCATTAATGTAATTTAGTAGAATCATCATTCCTTATTAATGTGAGCAAAAAAATCATGACACTCCTATAAATATTTTTTGCCAAAACATCAAAATAACGTCAATAATTTATTCCTGAGTTATACATATATTACGTTTCTTGTAAAACTCTATGGTCACTACGAGCCACATTTCAGTATGTTGTACACATCCATTCATGTTGACAGCCCACAGGCGACTGAGCTGCTATCACTCCCTGCACTTGAATGGAGTCCTCAGAGAAGTTGCAGTGTAGTGTATTTAGAATGAAACAATCATGAAATCGTAATTTTTGAAAAAGTATATTTAGAAATATGCTAGAAACAAGCTGATTGCATCAACATGTTGCCAGAATTTTGCACTATTTTTCAGTAAGAAAACATTCTTTCCATAAATTTTCAATTTTCCTTTTCTTATCTTTTTTTGACATCGCATTCCCCCTTAGGTTAGGTTTGGTTGGGTTAGGTTTAGTTTTATATGTTTTAATTTAATTTGATTTAGTTGAGCAAGGTTTGACTGAACTATATACGGTTTATTAATTAAATTAGGTTAGGTTAGGTTAGTTTGGTTTAGTTATGTTACATCTAATCGAAGGAACTTTAACGACGAGCTTCACTCGTGGTGCAAGATGAGATGGATGGAGAGATGAAATGCTGGAAGATTAGGGAATGGTGGGAGACAGGGGATTGGATAATGGGATTAAAGTCAAAGGCAGAAATAAGAGGACCACCAGTGCGTTGTTTTCCACGAGCAACTACAGTGACAACAGACATCATTGAACCAACACAACTAATCGCATTACATCTCAACTCGTCCAGTCATCGGGAGGAAAGGGAACCTTTCAAGGAAATTACATGTATTCAGAAGAAAAGGCAAATGGTATTGAATGGTGCGATGCGAAGTGAGGGATGCACGCATGATATATTGTCGAGATGTGTTGAACCTCACCATACTCTGTGTTAAACTAAGAATTATTACAAGTACAGCAGTGCCTCTGTGGGGGAGGAAGGGACAGAATGTGTGCCATGTAGTTTCAAGAAATTTTGCTCTGGGTATCTACGAAGTTAGGCAAGATGAGCAGTGCTGAAACTACTGGCTGACTTTTTAACATTAAGGTCACTCACATCTCTGGCGCCGAAGGTTCTGCTGAAATGACAGGACCAGTCAGGTCAAGTCGAAAGAAAATATTTATCCTATGTGGTCTTCTGCTGTGTCCTGAAGTCTAAGAGGAGGAGGAGGAGGAGGAGGAGGAGGAGGAGGAGGAGGAGGAGGAAGAGGAGCTGCAGCAGCAGCAGCAGCTGCTGCTGCTGCTGCTGCTGCTGCACTCTAAAGTTTACTCTTCTCCTTATATGATTTCACTATTTTTAAATTGAATATGAAAAGTTTATTAAAATCCATAAGATTAGGCACTTTTATTAACAGCGAATTTGGACCTTTTATAGTCCTAGACTGCGTCTGCAGCGCTGAGTGACCCTTGTGA
>NC_091295.1:54195071-54212571 GCF_038502225.1 Cherax quadricarinatus
AAATGCGAGGGTCTTGGCAAGAGGCGTGGAGTTAAAAGATAAAGAATCACACACAAAGTGGGAGTTGTCACAGCTGCTCTTTGCTGATGACACTGTGCTCTTGGGAGATTCTGAAGAGAAGTTGCAGAGATTGGTGGATGAATTTGGTAGGGTGTGCAAAAGAAGAAAATTAAAGGTGAATCCAGGAAAGAGTAAGGTTATGAGGATAACAAAAAGATTAGGTGATGAAAGATTGAATATCAGATTGGAGGGAGAGAGTATGGAGGAGGTGAACGTATTCAGATATTTGGGAGTGGACGTGTCAGCGGATGGGTCTATGAAAGATGAGGTGAATCATAGAATTGATGAGGGAAAAAGAGTGAGTGGTGCACTTAGGAGTCTGTGGAGACAAAGAACTTTGTCCTTGGAGGCAAAGAGGGGAATGTATGAGAGTATAGTTTTACCAACGCTCTTATATGGGTGTGAAGCGTGGGTGATGAATGTTGCAGCGAGGAGAAGGCTGGAGGCAGTGGAGATGTCATGTCTGAGGGCAATGTGTGGTGTGAATATAATGCAGAGAATTCGTAGTTTGGAAGTTAGGAGGAGGTGCGGGATTACCAAAACTGTTGTCCAGAGGGCTGAGGAAGGGTTGTTGAGGTGGTTCGGACATGTAGAGAGAATGGAGCGAAACAGAATGACTTCAAGAGTGTATCAGTCTGTAGTGGAAGGAAGGCGGGGTAGGGGTCGGCCTAGGAAGGGTTGGAGGGAGGGGGTAAAGGAGGTTTTGTGTGCGAGGGGCTTGGACTTCCAGCAGGCATGCGTGAGCGTGTTTGATAGGAGTGAATGGAGACAAATGGTTTTTAATACTTGACGTGCTGTTGGAGTGTGAGCAAAGTAACATTTATGAAGGGATTCAGGGAAACCGGCAGGCCGGACTTGAGTCCTGGAGATGGGAAGTACAGTGCCTGCACTCTGAAGGAGGGGTGTTAATGTTGCAGTTTAAAAACTGTAGTTTAAAGCACCCTTCTGGCAAGACAGTGATGGAGTGAATGATGGTGAAAGTTTTTCTTTTTCGGGCCACCCTGCCTTGGTGGGAATCGGCCGGTGTGATAATAAAAAAAAAAAAAAATATTATCGGATCACCTACAGGTGAAGACTCGGGCCGGGACAATATCAAATAGTGCTGTATCCCTTGGTTAACATCAGTCACTTGCCTGCTGTTATCAGGCCAACATAACAAACAAGAGGGGAGGACCTTTTCAGAGCATAACAATTCAGCTTGGCGTTGTACCAAGCAACAAGTGAAATTTTTCCCCTCGTCTGTAACATCACAAAATAACAGGAGAGAAGGAAGGTGGTTAGAAGAGGGAGTGGAAAAGTAGGAGAGAGAACAGGAGATAGGCTAGGAAAAAAGGGAGAAAGAACATCAAAAAAGAATTTATTTATAAAAGATGGGATGGCAGAAGAAGAGTACTTAAACAGTCTGAAGGAGTAATCTCAGCATATTTTCTTGAAGCCTTTTCTTTTTTTTTTATATTTCGCTGAGACAATGGGTCTTCACAAATTAAGAGCACATTCAGCTTAGAAAATTTATCCACAGTTATACACACACAAGTCATATTTTACCTTCCAATAACATGTAAATTTTCCTCATTATTAATGTCGACCTTTTCCGGCATATCAATTCCTCAAGAATAATATTTACATTATATATCAGTCATTTAGGTTAATAAAATGGTTTAATTTTCCTCAAAAAATCATACTTGTAAAAGGTCATATTTATTTCCTAAGGTATATAAATTTTGCACAATCAGTATTTGCTTTCAAGGGCACATCAAGGCCTCAAGAATATCATGATTTTCAAGATGCTTAGGATACATGAGACGTTTCACTTCCTTAGCAGGCTTCTTCAGTCAAAGTGCGGATAAATACAACATGGAGATGTAGATATGAGATGATCAGTCCATGAGCCTGGAGAAGCAGGAAGTGTGAGGCGGTCAGTCCACCATCTTGGTGTATTTATCTCTAGTGCGATAACCTAAATTCTTACAAGCTCTTCAAGCTTGTAAGAATTTAGGTTAATGAATCGTGTATTATTTAATATGTTAAGATATATGTAAAAAAATGGATCATGCTACAGTTGGTGGCCCTGCAAACATTAGTAAGTTTGGAATACGTGAACCTCCACCTCCACCACTTCCACTTGAACCTCCACCTCCACCACTTCCACTTGAACCTCCACCTCCACCACTTTCACCTGAACCTCCACCTCCACCACTTCCACCTGAACCTCCACCTCCACCGCCACCTCCCCAACATCCGCCACCGCCCCAACAGCCACCTCCGTAATAATCCCTATCACCTCTAACAGGATCTGTCGCAGCCCTTCCCTTCAGGATACATGAGAGAGGTTCTTCTCCCGATGATTGCACAAGTTCTCGTGTCCAGCAACTCTCGTTATATTAGTTTAATGATATATGTTGTCACTTTTACGTCAGTGTTTGAAACCTTTAAACTCAAGTGGGAGTTACCCTTAACCGGACATCAACAGGGACCGACGTTTTGTTTTTGTCAGCGCAGATTTCCTATATTATGTCCAACCGGATAAATTGTTTTTCTTACGTCACATCTTGAACGACAAGCAAACATTATTCCACTGAGCTGCCACATTTCAAATTCAATGGACGCCATATAAAGGGATTCAAATCGTTGCTCGAGTGCATTCGGCGAGTGTCTGTGGAAAACGTCACTTGAAGACACTTTCAGGGCATTGAGAGGAAACGTTTCGCCATGAGTTGGTTTATCAGCTCTCGTCGGTAAACAATAAGTGTCCCGAGCCACACATAAATATCCTTTCTTTCGCTTTGTCACCATACTAATAACAAGAGTATTTACTTCGTCGCTTCGAACTATAGACCAATAAGCCTAACCTCCATAGTGGGAAAATTTATGGAATCAATAATTGCCGAGGCAATTCCTAGCCACCCTGAAAAGCATAAATTAATCAACGAATCTCAGCACGGTTTTACAAAGGGGCGTTCCTCCCTTACGAATTTATTAACTTTTTCCACTAAGGTATTTGAGGAGGTAGATCATGGTAATGAATATGATATTATGTATATGGACTTCAGTAAGGCTTTTGAAAGGGTCCCACATCAAAGACTTTTGAGGAAAATTAAGGCACATGGAATAGGAGGATAAATATTTTCCTGAGGCATGGTTGACAAATAGGCAGCAGAGAGTTTGCTTAAATGGGGAGAAATCAGAAAGGGGAAGCGTCACGAGCGGTGTTCCGCAGGGGTCAGTGTTGGGCACCCTGTTGTTCACAATCTACATAAACGACATAAATGAGGGGATATAGAGCGGCATAAGCAAATTTGCCGATGACACCAAAATAGGCCGTTGAATTTATTCTGATGAGGACATTAGAGCACTCCAGGAAGATTTAAATAGACTGATGCAGTGGTCGGAGAAGTGGCAGATGCAGTTTAATATAGACAAATGCAAAGTTCTAAATGTTGGACAGGAAAATAACCATGCCACATATAAACTAAATAATGTAGATCTTAATATTACGGATTGCGAAAAAGATTTAGGAGTTCTGGTTAGCAGTAATCTGAAACCGAGACAGCAGTGCATAAGTGTTCGCAATAAAGCTAACAGGATCCTTACACAAATAACCCGCACATAAAAGAGAGAAGCTTACGACGACGTTTCGGTCCGACTTGGACCATTGACAAAGTCAATGGTCCAAGTCGGACAGAAACGTCGTCGTAAGCTTCTCTCTTTTATGTGCGGGTTATTTGTGTATCGTTCCAGTCACGGTGTTGTGCCTTTTTGTTATTAACAGAATCCTTGGCTTCACATCAAGAAGCATAAATAATAGGAGTCCTCAGATTGTTCTTCAACTCTATATATCCTTGGTTAGGCCTCATCTAGATTATGCTGCACAGTTTTGGTCACCGTATTACAGAATGGACATAAATGCTCTTGAAAACGTATAAAGGATGATGACAAAGTTGATCCCATGTATTAGAAATCTTTCCTATCAGGATAGACTAAGGGCCCTGAATCTGCGCTCTCTAGAAAGGCGTAGAGTTAAGGGGGATATGATTGAGGTGTATAAACGAAAGACAGGAATAAATAAAGGGATGTAAATAGTGTGCTGAAAATATCTAGTCTAGACAGGACTCGCAGCAATGGTTTTAAGTTGGAAAAATTCAGATTCAGGAAGGATATAGGAAAGCACTGGTTTGGTAATAGAGTTATGGATGAGTGGAACAAACTCCCAAGTACCGTTATAGAGGCTAAAATGTTGTGTAGTTTTAAAAATAGGTTAGATAAATTCATGAGTGGGTGTGGGTGGGTATGAGTTGGACCTGATTAGCTTGTGTTACTAGGTCAGTTGCCGTGTTCCTTCCTTAAGCGAATGTGACCTGACCTGTCTAAGTTGGGGCATTGGCTTAAGCCGGTAGGAGACTTGGACCTGCCTCGCATGGGCCAGTAGGCCTGCTGCAGTGTTCCTCCTTTCATATGTTCTTATGTTCTAAACAAGACAATGCTCAAGCATGCTAGTCACCTTCTTTGTGATTAACAATACTTTATATAATGTAACTCACAGTTTGTATATTACACAAAGAGATAAAAAAAATATTTTTTTTATTTTTGTCGACCAAAATCCTGGGATATGACGAAATAACTGAATAGAATCATAGGAACTTTTGGAATGTGGTAAACCATTGGTATCGCTACTGCTTCTGGGATTAAAACGTCAATGGGATGCTCCCTCCCTCCCTCCCTCCTTCCCTCTTTCTCTCTCCTACCTTCATTCCTATTCCTCCTTCATATTGACGTTTCAATACCTTCCAGTTTTAAACATGCTTTGCACAGTTTTCTGCCACGCTAACTTTCCCCCCGCCTTCCATTCAATTTAATTGACTTTCCTTTGCACACTCCTTTATAGAAAAAGTTTTCCACTAACTGCATTTGAACTTTTAAAGAAACACGTCACGTGTGCCCAGCTACATTAAAAAAAAAAGCTTAAGGAATATAAATTATAAGCATTTCCAATAGACCAACGAACACTACCTAATTTAAAAAAAAAATGGTTTAAACCATTACGTTATATTTCTAATATATTGTTAGGAAAATAAAAGCCATAATTAACATAAATGTTACACACTTTCCTTCTCGACTTTTGTAAGAGGATTTTCTTCGTTAAAAAATCTTATATTTTGGACATAAACTTAACGGAAATTCGCTAAGTACGCAGTTTTTTCCCCAAGCGTGTATTAAAATACGTATTAGGCTTGTGGTTGTAAGATTTAGTGTATTATTATTATTATTATTATTATTATTATTATTATTATTATTATTATTATTATTATTATTATTATTATTATTATTATTATTATTAGTTGTAGTTGCATTAATAATAGTAGTACTGTATTGTAACAGTAGCATTAGTAAGAGTGACATCATTTTATCTGTTAGTGTTCATGCGTCAGTGCGTATGCGCTCGCTCTCGCGCACCTGCTAAGCAAACGCCTCTTGTTATTTTTCTAAGCTACAAAATAAGCTGCGTCTGACAAGAGCAAAGCCACGTAGAAAACAACGTAACAATGAAACAGAAAAACCAACATACAGTTGGCCTGGACGAGTTACCAGCCAGAACAAACATATATTGATTCTGTGGTAAGAGCACCACAGAGGGTACGATTTTCTCCTCATCACCATTATCATCATCATTATCATCATTGCCATCGTTATTGTCTTTACCATTATTATACTTATTACTCTTATTTTAAAAATCATGTTAAGTGGACAATAAAATCAAAGAGATTTAGCATTCTGACTGTAAAATTATGATTGATTTTACTTAAAAAATTATAATTTTAGTGGTAATTAGGAAATTATTATCATTTTCTTAGTTATTATAACCGCCAGTATCGTCGTCATGGCTGTTAGCACTAGCATCCTCCTCCTTTCTGGGTTTAATTACATGTATTAATATAGATAATATAGTACAATAAAGTTATAAAATATTAATTGCAAGTACCAGCTTAGAGTTGTCAACAACTGTATTTCAAATATCAGCTCCTCAGTTGAGGCAGGAGCCCAAGATACAACAAGTAATACCTCCCTAAACTGTACCACTGAGACGCTGCAACAGAAAAGTCACTGCACTGCAATCCTTAGTTTCCCTAACGAATCTTTTGCTCGCATTTTCCAAGAATCTGGATGCGTTCTTCGCCCTTGAGCCGAGGGGTGTCTGAACCTTTGTTAATGAACATATATTACTTAGTCAGCTCACGTTATTTTCTGGATTATCAGGACTTCTGGGACTCCGTGAAGCTTGCAGATACATCTCCTTCATCCCTGCTGTATTGGAGATGAGTGTCACTTCTTCAGGATATTTTTTGGCTGCCATTGAATCTTTCGTAGCTGGGACAGCTTCCATAGTGCTAAGCGTCCATCTGTTTCAAGGAATCATTTGATGCTAAGCTATTCATACCTTGCTGTCTTTTCCTCCGATTTACGCCAAACAAGACCACAGTATCCGAACTGGTTTGCGAATGCATTGTTGCCGATCCACCCCTGTCCGGTGAGGAGAGGGACGACAAGACGAAGAGCATCACCATTACTTTTGGTTTGAGAATCGAGGTGTGGGCCTAGAAAAAAAATCAAGGAGAACCAACAGACAATCCCATGCATGAAGAGCACTTACTGTCAGGATGCGAACACTACCGCCCCCCAACACATTCACAAACATTGTCGAGGCTATATTCTACACAATGAGTCTATCCCCGTGGGAAGTATTATAAGGCCTCCTGATACTTGTCGCCCATTTTTACCTAGCATCAAATACACACAAAGATGTTAGCCGACTGTTATGGGTGGCATCCAGAAGAGGGAGTAGTTTACGTAGATACGGCTAGGCTTTGAAATGAGCTGATGTGGGAAAACAGCTCTTAGCCTGTAAATTCAAAAGCATAAATAAAATTATGCAGCATTTGCCAGTCTCAGACAGATGCCATGTGAACGTAATAATTTTGGTAAAAGTTGTATCAGAGACGGACGTTGAAGAGCTGGGATAAAATCTAAAGTAAACAGAATAAAGTGTTGCAAGAGGATTCATCCTTTTGAAGAATGTAAGAGATGGAGAGGTGAGGAAGAGGGAGAAAGTGAGGTAAGGAAGAGGGAGAAAGTGAGGTAAGGAAGAAGGAGAAAGTGAGGTAAGGAAGAGGGAGGCATTGAAAGGTGAGGAAAAGGGATGCAGTGAAGGAGACAGTGAGAGGTGAGAAAGAGGGAGACAGAGTACATGAGAAAATAAGATTTTAGGTTTAGTATCAGGGTTATTGACTGAGATACACCCTATAGAGAGGAGCTCGAATGTTGATAAAAAGGTTTATATTCGCCGAATTGGAGCTATTACCTCCTATACTCCAAGCACTTCTGCCGCTACTGCTAAGACTACGACTGCTTTTGCTGTTGCTGCTGTTCTCCTCTTCCACCTCCTCCTCCTCCACCTCCACCTCCACCTCTTCCTCCTCCTCCTCCTCCTCCTCCTCCTCCACCTCCTTTACTTCCTCCTCCTCCTCCTCCTCCTCGGTAGTCAATATTCCGACCTTAGGGTTACAATAACCACTGCCAAAGATGCTACAGATTAAACTTCCTCTCACCCAGGACAGACGGGGCTGTGGACGAGGTCTGTCTTCACAGACAGAAGCTTGCACTGTGCTTAATTGAAATTGGTATTTGCACGCGCTTGTCTGTTATTATTAAAGTTCTGTTTGTTTCAGCACTCAAAACAGAAGGTGTTTTTTTTTCAGTATTCTGTGAGTGTTGGCAAAATTGTTATCCCACGCCTGTAATGAATCTCCTGCCATAGAGTTTGGCTTTAGAAAAAACACACGTTGCGGAATAAGCTCTGTGCACAGCTCTGTGTAGAGCTTTATTAAGCCATGACTACAGTGAAAGCTCCTTCCGCAACGTCGCTCTTGTTTTAGTAACACAAGTGAGTAAACACTAGAACATATGTTCCAATGTTTGCATTTTAAACCAATTTATCGGTATCTAATACCAAGGTTGATACCAACGTCTCTCTTCCTCATTGTTCTATGCAGTAAGATATTTAGATCCGATTTTCATTCTATTATTTACTGTCTTCTAATCACTCAGCATTCCAAATAAATGTTCTTGTCTACGTGTATTAACTTTCAGTATTTTATCGAGATACCGTAATCAGTTTCCAGTGGGAGAAGCAGCTCAGTTCTGAAAGTTTTACCAAGGGTCCAATTTCTTAATGAAAATAATGGAATTGTTATTCTCTGCACACTCCGCCTTACTTTCGTTGAGACCCGAACGTTAACAGCATTCTCATTGTGATGTCTGACAAGGGTGTTATAATGTGGCTATTGTTGTTATGTACTTTAATGATGTATTTGGCTTATCTTATCATGTCGGATTAAGCCATTGAAAAATGGAAGTCACAACAATTGTACTTCAATAGCTTTCATTTTTAATCTCTGTACGTGGCTTCTCTTCTGAGCATGCTACTCATTCTACGAGTCAAGTACCTTCATTGATGAAACAGAATCAACAATGTTCAAACAGTTAAGTTCACTGTCATAACATCACTGCCATTACAATGGCAAACAATTAAATTTGTAATGTAGAACATACCCAGCTGTTAATGCTTTTGCCTAACTCAACATGTTATAATTCTTATCTGGGGTTTCAAGAACAAATGCAGCCCTGCCTGTTGACTTTTGTTTAGATCCATCGCTGTATATAATTTGCAATATTTCCTTCCTGACAGTTAAACGATAAGCTCCTTCTTGTATTTATCTTTGCAATTAATTTAAGAAAGGGATTACTGGTGATAAGATTATTGGAAGGAGCTTTAGGAAACGTGATATTAAATGCCCCAAGGGAAGGTGAAGTGCTCTAAATAAATAAATCCTCCATGAAAGGTGAAGTGCCCTTGCTGTATAATGATATAGTTAATGTAGGTTATAGGATCCAATATCACTGCAGATTTTGGTGAACCATTTACATCTGTTTACTTTTAGACATTTGGCAAGATTCGTGGTGACGGTGTTTGGGTCATATAATACTGATTATGCTAAGTCTAGCAGCTTGGAAACCCGAGAGAGAGAGAAAGAGAGAGAGAGAGAGAGAGAGAGAGAGAGAGAGAGAGAGAGAGTTTTAATTAACATTGTTAGGCACACACTTGAACACCTCCAGCAGGTATCGGAGTTTCTTACACACAGGACTGGAGTGTTTTCTTCTCCAAGATAAGACATTCCAGATGGACTGGAGTTCCTAACATATTTTTCCCCTTCCCTGAATGACATCCACAACAGTCATCCAACATACAGGTACCTAGAGAGAGATAGAGAGAGAGGGAAAAGAGCGGAGGGAGAAAAGGGTAAGAAGCTTGAATAGACAGAGGGAAGGATAGGAAGGGGAGGGGTTAGAGTGAAGAGGCGTTAAGCTTTACGAGTTTGGCAGACAGCCAGGGGAGGAAGGGAGAGAGTGAGAGGGAAGGGACTAGACAGAAGAGAGGGAGAGGAGGAATGATAGAAGAGAGGAAACTGGAGAGGTCAGAGCACTATTGGCGAGTTTACCGGTTCTCAGGTTAACACAATATTGAAAAGGACGGAGCAAGAAAGGGGTGACAGGGGTCATACGGAAGTGTTGTTGTGGATAGTGTTGGATTACTGTTATGCAGGTGCTGGCGACAGGCGCTGGTGTTTTTCTAGTGGTTGTATTATGTTAGTATTTATGTTGTGGCGGTTGTCTTGTTGAAGTGGTAACAGTGGTAATGATGTGGTGTTGGTTGTGGTATTGTTAATTTCGTGTTGTGATGAGTTATGATTGTGTTGGTGGTGAAGCTAGGGAGGCTTGGGTATATGTAGGCTTCATGTGATTCCGAATAATATATACACTGAGAGGTGAATGTCTCAGTGAATATATGCCGTGAGTTTGCTTTGATCCCTATTTATGGATTAAAGTGTTCTTGAGTAAGGAATGAGACACATGGGCAGCACCTGGGTATCTTTACTGACAAGACTTATTACCTGCACAATACCGGAGACGGAATTGCGCAGGTAATAAGTAATTTTAAGGTGTTTAGTCTCTTATTCTTGGTAAGTGTTTAGTCCCTTAGTCTCGAGAGGTGTTAAGTTCCTTAGTCTTGCTAGGAGTGCAGTCCCTCACCGTTGATAGGTGTTTCCTCCTTTGCTCTCGATCGAAACAGAAGCATGAAGCGCGGATATTTATATACTGGAAGCAAAGGTAGTTGGAAGCAATGTCACAGGTGGGCAGGACCCGGTAGTAGATTTAGGTCATTCCCATATGAGGGTCCAGCAACAAAGTTGTAGTGGCAGTCCTGTACGAAGACACCATTTTGCTAATGTGCTATTCGAATATCATTACGTTAATGGAATAAAATAGATACAGTAATGAAAAAGACACGTGTACAGTGCCAGGGTATCTTAATTACGAATCCGCCTCTTCTTCGTCAGTTTTTATACATGTATGCATATATGTATGAATGTATGTATGTATGTATGTATGTATGTATGTATGTATGTATGTATGTATGTACGTACGTATGTATGTATGTATGTATGTATGTATGTATGTATGTACGTACGTATGTATGTATGTATGTATGTATGTATGTATGTATGTATGTATGTATGTATGAATGTATGATGTATGTATGTATGTATGTACGTATGTATGTACGTATTTATGTATGTATGTATGTATGTATGTATGTATATATGTATGTATGTACGTATGTATGTATGTATGTGTGTATGCATGTATGTATGTATGTATGTATGTATGTATGTATGTATGTATGTATGTATGTATGTATGTATGTATGTATGTATGTATGTATGATGTATGTATGTATGTATGTATGTATGTATGTATGTATGTATGTATGTATGTATGTATGTATGTATGTATGCATGTACGTATGTATGTATGTATGTATGTATGTATGTATGTATGTATGTATGAATGTATGTATGTATGTATGTACGTATGCATGTATGTGTGTATGTATGTATGTATGTATGTATGTATGTATGTATGTATGTATGTATGTATGTATGTATGTATGTATGTATATATGTATGTATGTATGCATGCATGTATGAAGAGCACCAGCTGAGACAAGAGAGCACATCCCAGATTGGGAGATTATTCTGAGCACACTGTATGAGGGCCACAAGAGGCTGGCATCACAGCTGGCACACCTGTGTTATACCTCACTCACTCATGAGATCACAGATGCTGCAACGCACACAATGCAGTCTCTCTCTCTCTCTCTCTCTCTCTCTCTCTCTCTCTCTCTCTCTCTCTCTCTCTCTCTCTCTCTCTCTCTCTCTCTCTCTCTCTCTCTCCCTGTTTTTTCTATTTGCATTTTTTTCTCTGCCCTTTCTCTTTTTGTCTTTTCTCTCCTTCCTCTGTCCTCTCTCTCTGGCCTCTCTTTTTTCTTTGTTTTTACTCTGTCTCTTTTCCTTTCCTCTCTTCCCCTCTTCCTCCGCTCGCTTGCTCTACTACTTCTGTCTCTTTCTCTTATCTCGTCTTTCTCTTTCTGCTGTGTCTTCTTTTTTTATTTTCCTCCTATCTCTTTTATACCTCTTTCTCATTCTCCTCTTTTTCTTCATTTACCCTCATCGATTTATTTACCTATTTACCTACTTCTTTTCTCTTGTAGAGGGCAATTCAGAGTGGGCCCTGCTCCCCGAATTGCCTCCCCTCCAACTGCTGCACCTCACTTCCGCTCCAGTATATAAAGCTCTGGCCGCATTCCTCTGCTTTACACTTAAGGGGCCTTCTATCAAGGCTAGGGGATTGATCACCTCAGAATTAGTTCTCCATTTGTCGTACTGTTCTCCAGTATTATGTACACCTGCATTCGACTGAAGAAGTCTGCTTGGCAGGCGAAAATTTTCGGTAATAAAGATACCCAAGAGTTGCAGATGTTTCTTTCTCGTGAGCTTGTTAGTATTGTGTATCATTAGTAATTATTCTCCTTTCTCTACCACTTCTCTCAATTCTCATTTTTATCTTTCTCACTCCCCCATCTTCTACTCTGCTCCGTCATCTCTCTCTCTCTCTCTCTCTCTCTCTCTCTCTCTCTCTCTCTCTCTCTCTCTCTCTCTCTCTCTCTCTCTCTCTCTCTCTCTCTCTCTCTCCCTCTCTCTCCCCTCATCTTCCTCTCTTCATCTCTCTCTCTTCATCGTTCTCTCCTCATCTCTCTCTCTCCTCCTCATCTTCCAGCCTTTTCTATACCCCTTGTTCATTCTACGATCTCCTTTTCCCTCCTTCATTTCCTCTCTCTTTCCGGAAGAGAATGAGGGATGGTAAGGAGAGAAGAGAAAAGAAAAGCACACTTCCCTCTCTTTCCTTCACTACCCTCTTATCTTACTCCTCTTCCCCTTTCATTTCATGGTATCCCCTTTCTTTTCTCTCCTTTTTGTCTCCCACCCTTTCTCTCTTTACTTTCTCTTCCTCTACTTGAAAGCTCTTTCCCCTCTTTTCACTCTTCTCTCCTGTAATCTTCTTTCCCTCTCATTCTTTCCCCTCTGAGGTATTAGAAAGTATGAGGGAGGGGATGGAAGGTGATTGACAGTTGAACATCCACCGAAAGATCCATCACGGAGATACTGAATGAAGAGGCCTTATCTTATCCCAGTGGACTCTTTAAGCGGACCTGCTGCATTCGTGCCAGTGAATGGCTCTTGATCCAAGAAATTATTGCTCCTATTTCATTTGATCCGAATTGTATTACCCAGGCAATGTATGACGTCTGAGAGTGTAATAATAATAATAAAAATAATGATAATAATAATAATAATAATAATAATAATAATAATAATAATAATAATAATAATAATAATAATAATAATAATAAAAATAATAATAACATTAATATTAATAATACTGTGTTGTAATGTGAGCCAACCACACAATTACGACAATGTGGTAGGCTGGCTCTGCACATTCGAGTGTGGGTTGACCTTCACACACACACGAGTGTAGGTTGACCCCACTCACCAGGGTGTCGGCTTGCTACACTGACCAAAATCAATGTGATGCTGCAAGATTCCTCTTGATATTTCCCTGAGCTTAACACCAAACAAATATACTCTAAGGTATATACCGTAAACAAGAAAGTCGTTTTTTACACCGTTCTCATTTATGTAAAAAAAATGAATCTGCGTAAATCCTTACTGATATAAATAATCGTATTAGTTTATGCCAATATATTTCGTATCTGCTTAAACAAAAGCATCATATGCTAATATTTATGTAAACAAAAAGGAAAAAATAATGGACTTCGTATTTACAAGAAGAGAACAGCAGCAGCTCTGCCAATCCCAACATAAGGTATTCAGTTCCACGTTCATGAATTCTACGCAGTCTTGCGTGTGGTGTTGGAGCCTATGAAGACATTCCTGGTCGACACATTGTTGATGCATCTATACTTTTGTCATTATCAGAACTATTGTTTGTGTTAAAGATTATCCGGCCATTTTTAGATAATCTGTATTGGAATCTTGAAAGTCTGGGTATTAGAAAGGAAAGTGAAAGAAGAAATATGAAAAGTGATAGGTTATATGGAAAGCGTGATATGAATAATGAAAGGAGGAGGAGAGGATGAAGAGGAGAGGAAACAGAGAGTAAGCGAAGTTCCTTCAAGAAATAAGATTATTGCACAGGGATTATGGTTTAATATTCCAGCTGGGTTTAACAGTCTTTTGTAATGTGGTAGTAGTAGTAGTGGTACTTAAGAGAAAATGAAAGAAAATGAGAGAGAGGGAATGAGGGGGAGTGAATGACGGGGGGAAGAGAGAGAGGATGAGAGTGAGAGAGAGAAAGAAGGTAGAGAGAGAGAGAGAGAGAGAGAGAGAGAGAGAGAGAGAGAGAGAGAGAGAGAGAGAGAGAGAGAGTGTGTGTGTGTGTGTGTGTGTGTGTGTGTGTGTGTGTGTGTGTGTGTGTGTGTGTGTGTGTGTGTGTGTGTATGTGTGTGTGTGTGTATGTGTGTGTGTGTGTGTGTGTATGTGTGTGTGTGTGTGTGTGTGTCTGTGTGTGCTTGTCTGTGTTGTATAGTGTGAGTGTTCGCATATCGATCAATCTTCAGATGATGCAAAGTAAACACACTTGATTCAACACGTCCTCTCTCCCGTATACAGTAAGTGCTCTTTGAAGATTCATCGTGTTAATACGACCATGATTAACCCAACCAGCATCCGGATATAACAGCAGAAAAGCAGGTTCAAATTTCTTTTGCCTGCTCGTGGCTTAGTTGGGCTCCCGTTCAGGGGAACCCAAGATTGAACCTTGTAGCACTTCTTAATTTTCAGTGCTAAATTCGTCCCACTGCTAAATTTCTAACTTAATGTGAGGGTTAAATAGCAATTAACAAGGGCATTTGATTTGTTTCCTTTTAGTGAGATGTGAATTTTGGTCATTACTAAGTTCTTTGTAAGCTTTGGTAATGCATAGAAGGGAGTAAGGAATGGTCGGATGGAGCAAGGCGCCATATACCATCCATTTACAGATATTAAAAGCTCTTTACTTCATGACTGGTAGTGGTAGATAGTTTTGGTAGTGATGGTAGTGGTGGTTGTAGTGGTAGTGGTGGTAGTGGTGGTAGTGGTGGTAGTGGTGATAGTGGTGGTTGTGGTAGTTGTGGTGGTTGTGAAGGAAAAATATGATGTGGCTGGATAAGCATTTACCTGTCATCAATCATAGTTCAAGATCCGTGCTGGTAACTGGAGGTTGTGTTTGTGTGTGTGTATGTGTACAGGTATTTTCAGTAATGGTTTCCACTTTACTCATCCCTTTCTGGATGCCACTTTTCTCTGAATACTGCTGCTGCTGCTGCTGTTGTTTCTGCTCCTACTGCTGCGTCGTCGTTGTCCCACTGCAGCGTCTATTTAACTGCTGCTGCTACTACTCTTACTACTGCTACTAACTCTATTATTACATACGATAATATTGGTACGTATGATAGTATATTGGGTAATACTTTCATAAATTCTTATGAGATAAATTAAAGTGCGTGAGGAGGTGAGAGGAGATATTAAATGAGGAAATTACCGCACTCACAGATAATGTTTATCTCGGCTCTCAGGAGCAGTCTTAAGTAGAATCCGGGTACGGGAGGGAGGTAGGGAGGGATGGAAGAGACGGATAGGAAGGAAAGAAGGTGGGGAAAAGAGAGAGAGAGAGAGAGAGAGAGAGAGAGAGAGAGAGAGAGAGAGAGAGAGAGAGAGAGAGGTAAGGAAGTATGTGTTTATTTATGTGTATGTGGCTTTAGATGTAGGATCATTGTGTCTCGTCTTAGTGGGTATTGTAAGAGATAATTTGTTGGAATTATCGTGGTGGTGGCGCTTATTCCCTCGTCCTGTATCCCATTATACTGTTCTACCACTGTGAAGAACTTCTTGTATCCACTGTTCTACCACTGTGAAGAACTTCTTGTATCCACTGTTCTACCACTGTGAAGAACTCTCTTACATCCATCATTCTACCACTGTGAAGAACAACTTTCTAGTAAACTCTGGCCACCGTATTCTACTCTCACTGTAAAACTGTGATCTATTGTTTCTTCCTGTGAAAGTTGTTTACGAAATCTTGTATAGATATTTTTTCCACATGGCCAATTCTGCCTCAGCACTTGTTTTCTGTATATAATAAAAAGAATTCTCCTATCCTTGTATGACCTCGTGTGATTGTCATGTCTCCTTTTGTTTGTCTCTCCCCTTTTCCTTTTCCTTTTTTTCACTGAACCCTTTTTTTTTTTTGTCTTGAGATGCATTTAGTGGATATTTAAGCTTTTGCAGTTCGTCTGTTTATTGAATATATCTTGTATTTTGCTGCTTCCAATTCATTCCCTCGTAGGGTAATACTTTTAAAAGGGAATTATGGTGTACGTCTTCCCGCAGCTCGGTTGGTAGCGCACTCAGCTCGCACACTGAGTGTTCATGGTTCGATCCCCTGTACGGGTGGAAGCATTGGGAGTGTTTACTCAAGACACCTGCTGTCACTGTTCACCTAGCAGTAAATAGGTACCTGGGTGTTAGTCGACTGGTGTGGGTCGCGTCCTGGGGACAAAATTAACCTAATTTGCCCGAAATGCTCTGCATAACCAGGGGCTTTGATGTTAGCTATGGTCTGTGTAACATGTATCATATACTTATAGAAATAAAGATTATTATTATTATTATTATTATTATTATTATTATTATTATTATATACGCCAAAAAGTTTATTTCATTGCCAGTTTTAGGGATCAAAATATTCTTGACTGGTAGTAACCAGATGACATAAAGATACAAATAACCCGCAGAGAGGAGACTGAAACATCTTACGACTCTTCGGTCGGGTTATATATGTATTGTTCGAGTCATGGCAGTGTGCCTTTTCATTCTTTAGATGACATAAAGTCTTCATAAGCCTCGTATAGTCGATAAGATTTAAACCCTTCCCCCTCCCCCTCCCCCTCCCACTCTTAACCAATGAACCATAAGACGAAATAAAACAAATAATACTCTTGAAGTTCAGTCTGCGTTTAATTAATGTTGACAAAGTGTTTGAGCATTACTGAATTTTTTTTTTTCTTTTTTTTTTTTGTTAGTTCAAGTCATTGCTTCGTATCTTTATTATGGAGGTTTTAACGATGGGGTGATCTTTATTAAGGTCTTCGATACCGACCTTTTGCTTTTGTTTTATTACATTGGTAAGTGTGTGTGGAAATGTAACTTATGTAACTTGTTTTACTTGTGTCCATCTCTTGCCAGTTTACCAGTGTTTATTTTCGTTGAAACTAAAACCTCAATAAAAGCGTATCACCTGCCGACTTTAAACCATTGTTTTATATATTTTAACTGTATTGTTCCAGAACTATTGTTTGGTAGAGTGTGTGAGTGCGTGCACACCATTGTACCTTCACTCTCACGGGGACTCTTGACTCACTATCAGAGGGACTCGTGACACAGAGGATCTCTGGACTAAAATCAGTGAGTGTGTTAACTGAAAACTGGGAAGAAATGCTGTAATACAGGAGAATGTTGTCGTTTTTTGGCCTCGCATTACATTGTTTTGTCGATTTAACAGACCGTTGATTTTTAGTTGTGAGGGAGTGTGTATTTCTGTCTCAGTGTTCCAGTCTGTTGATGACGCTCTGATCTGGATTTTTTTTTGCACTGTGTTTGTGTGCTTGTGTGTGTGTGTGTCTGTGTGTGTGTGTTGGCTTTGTGTGTGTGTGTGTGTGTGTGTGCCTGCTTGTGTGTGCTGTGTGTGCGCTTGTGTATGTGCTTGTGTGTGTACTCACGTCACCTAATTGTACTCACGTAATTGTGGTTACAGAGGTCGAGACTCAGCTCCTGGCCCCTCCTCTTCACCGAGTGCTACTAGGTCCTCTCTCTCCCTGCTCCATGAGCTTTATCATACCTCATCTTAAAGCTATGTATGGTTCCTG
>NC_091295.1:54215071-54218439 GCF_038502225.1 Cherax quadricarinatus
CAGATGGGAACCAGAGTCACAGAGGCAGAGGCAATGGCAGGAGGAAAGGGCAAAATCAGTGTTTATCCATGGGCTTCGGGAGAGAGAGGAAAGGACACACACTGAAAGACGGCAGGAAGAAAGAAAGGAGATTGAGAAAATCATCACGGAAATAGGGAGAGAAGACATGTACGAGGTTGTAAATTTTCAGAGAATAGGGGGGTACTGGAAGGGGAGAAGCCTACCGATCAAGCCGATTCTCAGGACAGAAACAGTGCGGAACAGGATCCTCCAAGAGAAACCACGGTTGAAAAACTCGGAAGAGTACAAGAAGGTGTTCCTAGACAGAGACAGAACACAAACAGAGCGACAGCAGCTGAGGGATAGGACAAAAAAGCGAAAGGAGATAGGAAAGGAGACAAGGATGGAACCAGCAGAGGTCAGTCAGAGCAGAACAGAGCAGCAAGGGCAAGCACACACACAACTATCCTCAGAATCCAACAACCTATCACACCATCCCAACACACACTACAATCCATACCCACAGCTTCCACCCAACCCTCAACTATAGAATCCCACAGTATGCTACCAGGTCTCCCAACCCCACAGGCCCCCCAAACCACAGTGTTGGAAAGGAAACTGAAGGTATGGTACACAAACGCTCATGGAATAACAAACAAGTGGGAGGAGTGGCACGAAAGAGTCAAAGAGGCATCACCGGACATCACAGCTCTCACAGAAACCAAGCTTACAGGTATGATAACAGATGCCATCTTTCCAACGGGATACCAGATCCTGAGGAAAGACAGAAGGAACAGGGGGGGTGGAGGAGTGGTACTGCTGATCAAAAACCGATGGAATTTTGATGAGCTGGAGAGAGGAGACAGCGGAGAAGAAAGTGAGTACATAGCGGGAACGCTTCACTCTGGAGGTCACAAGGTGGTAATTGCAGTGATGTATAATCCACCACAGAACACCAGGAGGCCAGGGGAAGAGTATGACAATGACAAGAGCAATAGAGCGATGGTTGACACACTGGCTGCAGTGGCCAGAAGAGCTCATGCATGCAGGGCAAAGCTCCTGATCATGGGCGACTTTAACCACAAAGAGATCGACTGCGAGATCTTGGAGCCACATGGGGGGCTAAGATGATGGAGGTGGTACTGGAAAACTTCATGTACCAACGCGTAAGGGACACTACAAGAGAGAGAGGAGAGGATGAACCAGCAAGACTGAACTTAGTATTCACCTTGAGTAGTGCAGATATTAAGGACATCACATATGAAAGACCCCTTGGGGCCAGCGATCATGTGGTTTTGAGCTTCGAATACACATTAG
Organism: Cherax quadricarinatus; assembly: GCF_038502225.1. NCBI lineage: Eukaryota > Metazoa > Arthropoda > Malacostraca > Decapoda > Parastacidae > Cherax > Cherax quadricarinatus. The sequence continues at coordinate 54,216,389 of NC_091295.1, forward strand.
AGCTACAAGTGGAGGGGGAAGCAGGAAGGCCAGGACAAATGAAGCCAAACTACAGGAAAGGGGACTACACGGGAATGAGGAACTTCCTGAACGAGGTTCAGTGGGACAGAGAACTGGCAGGGAAGCCAGTTAATGAGATGATAGAATATGTAGCAACAATGTGCAAGGAGGCTGAGGAGAGGTTTGTATCCAAGGGAAACAGGAATAATGAAAAAGCCAAGATGAGCCCATGGTTCACCCAAAGGTGCAAGGAGGCAAAAACCAAGTGTGCTAGGGAATGGAAGAAATATAGAAGGCAAAGGACCCAGGAGAATGAAGAGAGCAGTCGTAGAGCCAGAAACGGATATGCACAGATAAGAAGGGAGGCCCAACGACAATATGAAAACGACATAGCAGCGAAAGCCAAATCTGACCCGAAACTGTTATACAGCCACATCAGGAGGAAAACAACAGACAAGGACCAGATAATCAGGCTAAGGAAGGAAGGAGGAGAGACAACAAGAAATGACTGTGAAGTATGTGAGGAACTCAACAAGAGATTCAAAGAAGTGTTCACAGAGGAGACAGAAGGGGCTCCAGAAAGACGGGGAGGTGGGGCACACCACCAGGGGCTGGACACAGTACACACAACCGAGGAAGAAGTGAAGAGGCTTCTGAGTGAGCTAGATACCTCAAAGGCAATGGGGCCAGATAACATCTCTCCATGGGTCCTGAGAGAGGGAGCAGAGGCGCTATGTGTACCCCTAACAACAATATTCAATACATCTATAGAAACAGGGAGATTGCCCGAGGCATGGAAGACAGCAAACGTAGTCCCAATCTTTAAAAAAGGAGACAGACATGAAGCACTAAACTACAGACCAGTGTCACTGACATGTATAGTATGCAAAGTCATGGAGAAGATTATCAGAAGAGTGGTGGAACACCTAGAAAGGAATGGTCTTATCAACAGCAGCCAACATGGTTTCAGGGACGGGAAATCTTGTGTCACAAACCTACTGGAGTTCTATGACATGGTGAAAGCAGTAAGACAAGAGAGAGAGGGGTGGGTGAATGGCATTTTCTTGGAGTGCAAGAAGGCGTTTGACACAGTACCACACAAGAGATTAGTACAAAAACTGGAGGACCAAGCAGGGATAACAGGGAAGGCACTACAATGGATCAGGGAATACTTGTCAGGAAGACAGCAGCGAGTCATGGTACGTGGCGAGGTGTCAGAATGGGCACCTGTGACCAGCGGGGTCCCACAGGGGTCAGTCCTAGGACCAGTGCTGTTTCTGGTATTTATGAACGACATGACGGAAGGAATAAACTCCGAGGTGTCCCTGTTTGCAGATGCCGTGAAGCTGATGAGAAGAATTCATTCGATAGAAGACCAGGCAGAACTACAAAGGGATCTGGACAGGCTGCAGACCTGGTCAGGCAATTGGCTCCTGGAGTTCAGTCCCACCAAGTGCAAAGTCATGAAGATTGGGGAAGGGCAAAGAAGACCGCAGACGGAGTACAGTCTAGGAGGCCAGAGACTACAAACCTCACTCAAGGAAAAAGATCTTGGGGTGAGTATAACACAAGGCACATTTCCTGAAGCGCACATCAACCAAATAACTGCTGCAGCATACGGGCGCCTGGCAAACCTCAGAACAGCATTCCGACATCTTAATAAGGAATCATTCAGGACCCTGTACACCGTGTACGTTAGGCCCATATTGGAGTATGCGGCACCAGTTTGGAACCCACACCTAGCCAAGCACGTGAAGAAACTAGAGAAAGTGCAAAGGTTTGCAACAAGACTAGTCCCAGAGCTAAGAGGTATGTCCTACGAGGAGAGGTTAAGGGAAATCAACCTGACGACACTGGAGGACAGGAGAGATAGGGGGTACATGATAACGACATACAAAATACTGAGAGGAATTGACAAGGTGGACAAAGACAGGATGTTCCAGAGATTGGACACAGTAACAAGGGGACACAGTTGGAAGCTGAAGACACAGATGAATCACAGGGATGTTAGGAAGTATTTCTTCAGCCACAGAGTAGTCAGTAAGTGGAAT
>NC_091295.1:54218539-54246039 GCF_038502225.1 Cherax quadricarinatus
TCAGCCATTACTACTCCCAGGTCCCTTACATTATTTTTCCACTCTATTGTATGGCCGGAGTCAGTAATATACTCTGTTCTAGTTATTATCTCCTCCAGTTTTCCATAACGGAGTAGTTGGAATTTGTCCTCATTGAACATCATATTGTTTACCGTTGCCCACTGGAAAACTTTGTTTATATCTTCTTGGAGGTTAACCGCGTCCTCAGCAGATGACAGCCTCATGCAGATCCTAGTGTGACAATGCAATATTTTATGATTATGAATTATCAGCATAACACATCCTAGGGTAACAGTAGACTTATGCAGGACTAAAACAGTTGCTCACGAAATCGTATTGACACGATTGCAAACAAACCATAACACGGGTGGGGTTAGAACCCGCGGTCAGAGGCCCAGTGGCTAACGCGTCGGTCTGGAGTTTTATGACTCTCTGACCGCGTGTTCTATCCTTACCCATGGAATGGTCTTTTTTGAACAGTTACAATCACAGCAGTTACAATTACAACATTCACAATCACAACAATTACAATCACAGCAATTGTAATCACAGCAACTTCAGCCTCAGCATTTTTATCCATAGCAATTGCAACTAGAGCAATTACAACCACAGCCATGACCACTCCCAACTCCCAACGCTAATTCTCTGCTATCTTATAAAACCTCTCCTCTCAGAGTTTTTCTCTTCTCTCCCGTCTTTACGTTTTCATTCCCCTTCTTCTCCTGACATCCCCATGTTTCCCTTCCATTCCAGTCACTCTTTCTCTATTCCACTCCCCAATCTCTCCATCTCCCTTTCTCCTTTCATCTGCTTTCTACCTCCATTCCCCTCCTTCAACTTTTCTGCCCTCCAATCTTCTCGTCTCCTCCTCTACCTCTCGTCTTCGTTATAAGGACCTGGAAGCTTGCGTAAACATCTACGCATCTTAATCTCATAAGATTTAAAAGAAATTCAAACTTATTAGAGAGGCGGGGAAGGGGAAGAAATGAGAGGGGAAATGGAGGAGAGGAAGTGAGGGAAGGAGTAAAAGTGGAAGAGGAGGAGGAGAGGAGGGAGGGAGAAGATAAGGAAGCTATAGACGGTGGTGTAAGTACTTGCCTTCCTGTACTAGCTTACCCATGCTTGAGGGAAGTCAAATTCTACCTCCTGGCCCCGCCTTTTCATCTCTGGTGCTGCCACACCTACTTATTGATATATTCGTAGACGAGATAGAGATGAAGAGCTCTGAAATTTCTTGTGTGTTTCAAGACATGAGAGAGAGAGAGAAAGGAATCCACACTGACATGACAACGAATTTGTGTGTGTGTATGTGTGTGTTCCTGTTTGAAATGTTTGTGGGTTCCTGTCTCTTAAAGACATGTTTGTGGGTTGCTATCTCTTATTAACATGTTTGTGGGTTCCTGCCTCTAAGACGTCTTCGTAAATTCCTGTTACTGACATGTTTGTGGGTTCCTGCCTCTTCCTGACATGTTTGTGTTCCGCGGTCTTACTGATGTGTGTTTATGTGTTCCTCTCTTACTGGCACGTGTCTACGCGAGTTCCTACCTCTAACGCACATTTCCGGCTGCTAACCTCTCAGTGACGTGTTCCACACACATTTTGTCGCATCATTAGCTAGAGTCTACAAATAATCCTCTTACGGAGGGTGACAAATACACATTTTTTGAGACCTCATCCAGCAGTGGCATGCACAGGGGGCGGGGGGAAGGGGCGGTGGCCCCGGGCATCCAAATGGGGGGGGGGGGCATCTAATTTGAGAGGGAAATAAGATAGTGAAATAAGATTTTCATTTTTTCTGAACTTGAATTCAGTAGTAATTGAAGATGAACAAGAGAGAGATTGAAAAAGGAATGTTCAAACTTTGCAAATTATTATGATAATAATGTGGCAGCCATTCACTTATATGACGAAATTATGGATTTTGTGATGTTTCTTCGAACTGGAAGGAATAGAATTCCCCGTGATGGTAAAGATGCTGTGGAGTCTTTACTGCAGTATGGGAGGGATGTCTTTCCCACGCTGTGTGTTTCATACACATTACTGCTTACAATCACATTTTCAGTCGCAAGTTGTGAAAGGTCATTATCAAAAGTGAAATTAATAAAAACATATCTGAGGTGTGTGATGTCACAGGAACAACTGACCAACCTGGCTTTAATAAACATTAAAAAAGAATTTCTCACAGCTGATGTAAAAAGTGAACTAGTTTAAGTGTTGTCTGACAGGATGTATCATTTGGGGAAAAGAACTTAATAAATTTGGTTGACTTATATTTAAATCGAATAAAGTGTTTATTTCATGTTTCATCCGTGTTTACATATTCAAAAATATCCCCCTGTCTCAATGTTTCTCAGTACTAGGCATTATATTAGAGTCTTTGGGGCATACATTCAAGGAGTTGGCCCCGGGCATCACCAGACCTCTGCATGCAGCTGACATCCACTTGATAGAGCGAGTGTATTCTCACATGAAAAAGAGCATATATATTATGACTCACGAAATCGTAATGACACGATTGCAAACAAACCATACTTCGGGTGGGATTAGAACCCGCGATCAGAGAGTCATAAAACTCCAGACCGACGCTTTAGCCACTGGGCCAGCTGGCTACAATAAGATTCATCCAACTAGGTATAAATATACCTAGCTGGATAAATTATATTGTAGCCAGCTGGCCCAGTGGCTAACGCGTCGGACTGAAGTTTTCTGACTCTCTAATCGCGGGTTCTAACCCCACCCATGGTATGGATTTTTTTAAGCATATGTAATGTATTTAGGCTTCGTTATAATGTGTTAGGTATATATAAACACAATACTGATGTTGTAAACACTGTGTGTGTGCTTAGAAAAGTAATAATTAGTTTTATCTTTTCATTTCATGAGGGAAGAAAGTTTTGTTATGGGAGGACCAATATATTGTGTTATTGTTGATATAAATCCAGATGTACTGCTGTAAACCCTCTAGAGGCCTAGTTCTTAGGCCTCTTGCGTATCGATATGCTCTTGCGCTACCCTCCACAGGATGGAGGTACACAATAAACTAACCACTTTGGCGGCCAAATCTAATCAGAATCTTCATTCTTTCGTCTGCCTTCCTCTTGCATCCCTCCTCGTTTCTCTTCCTTCCCCTTCCTTCACTTCATTCCCACTTCCTTAACCTTCTTTCTCTCCTATCACCTCCCACACTATCCCTGGCAGCTGTGTCACTAGACGCCATTTAGCCCACTCACTCGTTACCAGTCATTAAACCTCTGCAGTTGAAGGCAATGGCTTAGAAAAGACATTTTCCTCTCTAGCGACTAAATTGTTGAAGAATTTTGTTTGTTTGGCTCTCAGCTGATCAGCTGAGACTGTTAATGCATCCCGTTGAGAGATAAAATGTAACGGAGGTAAGGCTGAGCCACATCCCAGTCCATCCCTGACTATTATCAAGTTCTAGTGTCTGGAGGGCGAAACGTCTACAAATAAAGATACCCAGATGTTTCACAAGTGTCTAATTCTTCGTCAAGTTCCAGCTGGATAAATGGTCCAGGATTGACCGAAACATCATTTAAATTCATCCCCCTTCCTCTGATCAAACCTGGTTGCCTCCCATTTATCAGGCTCTGTATTACCCCTATGTGTTTAGCTCTTCCCCTGAATATGATAATGACTTAAAAATCTTGTAAAAATTTATCGTCTAAAGGGATGCCCCGATGCTGCTGAAGGGCTCTTGATCCAAGGAACTGGAGTTACCTTCCCTTTTTCTATGTTTAAACCGCATTGCCTTCCCTCTCAGGTGTTGTTTCACAGCTGCTGAGCTCTTCCCGAAAAAAAGAAGAAACACTTTCACCGTCATTCACTCAATTACTATCTTTTCCCACTGCATATTACCGCCTCCAGGACTCAAGTCTTGCCAACATTTACGTTGTGGTAAAGCTGTTACAAATTATCTTGCATTTTCTAAGGTAATCTTATCATTTGCCGCTATATGATGTCTGCCAGGGAAGCTTTGGGATGGCCAGGTGAGATGATCATCACGTTACCATGACGACGGGATGCTGGGAGCAGGTGTGATGTAAACATGCGTGAGCACTGAACTCGTTGTACACGCTTGGCTGTACTCGCCTGGTTGTACTCGTCTGGTTGAACTCGCCTGACTGTAATCGCCTGGTAAACACCTGGCTGTACTCTTCTGGTACTCTCCTGGTAAACATCTGGCTGCTTTCTCCTGATATTCTCCTGGTTGTACTCATCTAGATCTCCCTAACCGGTTATACTGATGTACTCAGTAGTTTTATTTATGTAGTTATACTCTAGTAGCACTCTAGTTACGCTCAACTGGCCCATGCTCGGGATCAGTAAGACAACTACGGTGCTCCTCAACTTATTACACTGGACTTACGATGCAAAACTTACGACGTGGGACTTGAGCGAAACAATAGATTTACCGGAGATGAGATGTTACGACATTAGACTTCGGCCGACACACTTACGACTAGAGTCTAGTGATGCTAGACTTACTACCATAATCTTATGATTTTAGACTTACGACGTTACTTACGACGATAGACTTACGAAAGTCTAACGATTGTGACTTGATTGTAGAGTTTCTCAGTCTTAAGGCAGAATAAAGTGACGTCTTATTTAGCCTAACATAACCTTGTAAAAGCGTGTGTAAAAATAGAGAGAGAGAGAGAGAGAGAGAGAGAGAGAGAGAGAGAGAGACAGACAGACAGACAGACAGACAGACATACAGGCAGACAGACCGACAGACAGGCAGAGACAGACAGACAGACAGACAGACAGACAGACAGACAGACAGGCAGACAGACCGACAGACAGGCAGAGACAGACAGACAGACAGACAGGCAGAGACAGACAGACAGACAGACAGACAGACAAACAGACAGACAGGCAGAGACAGACAGACAGACAGACAGACAGACAGACAGACAGACAGACAGACAGACAGACAGACCGACAGACAGGCAGAGGCAGACAGACAGACAGACAGACAGACAAACAGACAGACAGGACAGAGGCAGACAGAGAGAGCGAGAGGAAGAGAGAGAGATGGAGAGAGACAGACAGACAGAGAATTAAACTGGAATGTAGTATGGATAAATTGAATATATTTACGTAGTTGGGAGAGGATGTGATAGGCAGATAGGTGCATAAAAGATTAGGAAAATCAGCATATAGACTAGATGAAGAAGGTAGGTGGTGGGTTGCAGAGTCTGTGGAAAGAAGTTTGTTAATGCGGGTATAGAGGGTAATGTATCAGAGGATTGTGGCTAGGCATTTCTTCACTGGTGTTAGATGAGACATTGATGATGCGGCGGTGAAGAGGAAGCTGGTAGCAGCGGAGATGTGCTCCGAGATTAGTGTGTGCCATCAGTAACAATAATAATAATTCTTTTTTCTAAAAGTATATTGTGTATTGTGTATTGTACCAGTCACAATACCGTGATTGGAACAATATACAAATAACCCGCACATAGGAGAGAGAAGCTTACGACGACGTTTCGGTCTGACCTGGACCATTTACAAGGTGCCTTTGTAATTGGTCGAAACGTCGTCCTCAGCTCCTCTCTCCTATGTGCGGGTTATTTGTGTACATGATACAATTTATACAGACATAGCTGACTTCAGTGACATACTATACAGAGAGCCCCTGGTTATGCAAAGCATTTCTGGCAAATTAGTCGGCTAACACTCAGGTACCTATTTACTGCCCGTAGAGGGGATCGAACCACGCACGTCAGTGTGAGAGCTGAGTGCACTAACAACCGAGTCACGGAACCTGCAGCAGCGGAGAAATTAGCATGTTGGTATGACACCTGTAATTCATGGGACAAAGAGAAGAGGTTGCCTACATTGTTTATTAATTTAGGCATATGTGTGGAGTGTGTAAGTGGCACTTAAGGCATGTGTGTGGAGTAAGTGTCACTTAAGGCATGTGTGTGGAGTGTGTAAGTGTCACTTAATGCAAGTGTGTGGAGTGTGTATGTGGCACTCAAGGAATGTGTGTGGAATATGTAAGTGTCACTTAATGCAAGTGTGTGGAGTGTGTAAGTGTCACTTAAAGCATGTGTGCAGAGTGTGTAAGTGTCACTTAAGGCATGTGTGTGGAGTGTGTAAGTGTCACTTAATGCAAGTGTGTGGAGTGTGTATGTGGCACTCAAGGACTGTGTGTGGAATATGTAAGTGTCACTTAATGCAAGTGTGTGGAGTGTGTAAGTGTCACTTAAAGCATGTGTGCAGAGTGTGTAAGTGTCACTTAAGGCATGTGTGTGGAGTGTGTAAGTGTCACTTAAGGCATGTGTGTGGAGTGTGTGTCACTTAAGGCATGTGTGTGGAGTGTGTAAGTGTCACTTAAGGCATGTGTGTGGAGTGTGTGTCACTTAACGCATGTTTGTGGAGTAATTGTCACTTAAGGCATGTGTGTGGAGTGTGTAAGTGTCACTTAAGGCATGTGTGTGGAGTGTGTAAGTGTCACTTAAGGCATGTGTGTGGAGTGTGTGTCACTTAACGCATGTTTGTGGAGTAATTGTCACTTAAGGCATGTGTGTGGAGTGTGTAAGTGTCACTTAAGGCATGTGTGTGGAGTGTGTAATTGTCACTTAAGGCATGTGTGTAGAGTGTGCAAGTGTCACTTAAGGCATGTGTGTGGAGTGTGTAAGTGTCACTTAAGGCATGTTTGTGGAGAGTGTAAGTGTCACTTAAGGCATGTGTGTAGAGTGTGTAAGTGTCACTTAAGGCATGTGTGTGGAGTAAGTGTCACTTAAGGCATGTGTGTGGAGTGTGTAAGTGTCACTTAAAGCATGTGTGCAGAGTGTGTAAGTGTCACTTAAGGCATGTGTGTGGAGTGTGTAAGTGTCACTTAAGGCATGTGTGTGGAGTGTGTGTCACTTAACGCATGTTTGTGGAGTAATTGTCACTTAAGGCATGTGTGTGGAGTGTGTAAGTGTCACTTAAGGCATGTGTGTGGAGTGTGTAATTGTCACTTAAGGCATGTGTGTAGAGTGTGTAAGTGTCACTTAAGGCATGTGTGTGGAGTGTGTAAGTGTCACTTAAGGCATGTTTGTGGAGAGTGTAAGTGTCACTTAAGGCATGTGTGTAGAGTGTGTAAGTGTCACTTAAGGCATGTGTGTGGAGTGTGTAAGTGTCACTTAAGGCATGCGTGTGGAATGTGTAAGTGTCACTTAACGCATGAATGTGGAGTGTGTAAGTGTCACGTAAGGCATGTGTGTGGAGTGTGTAAGTGTCACTTAAGGCATGTGTGTGGAGTGCGTAAGTGGCACTTAAGACATGTGTGTAGAGTGTGTAAGTGTCACTGAAGGCATGTGTGTGTGGAGTGTGTAAGTGTCACTTTAGGCATGTGTGTGGAGTGTGTAAGTGTCACTTAAGGCATATGTGTGGAGTGTGTAAGTGTCACTTAAGGCATGTGAGTAGAGTGTGCAAGTGTCACTTAAGGCATGTGTGTGGAGTGTGTAAGTGTCACTTAAGGCATGTTTGTGGAGAGTGTAAGTGTCACTTGAGGCATGTGTGTAGAGTGTGTAAGTGTCACTTAAGGCATGTGTGTGGAGTAAGTGTCACTTAAGGCATGTGTGTGGAGTGTGTAAGTGTCACTTAAAGCATGTGTGCAGAGTGTGTAAGTGTCACTTAAGGCATGTGTGTGGAGTGTGTAAGTGTCACTTAAGGCATGTGTGTGGAGTGTGTGTCACTTAACGCATGTTTGTGGAGTAATTGTCACTTAAGGCATGTGTGTGGAGTGTGTAAGTGTCACTTAAGGCATGTGTGGAGTGTGTAATTGTCACTTAAGGCATGTGTGTAGAATGTGCAAGTGTCACTTAAGGCATGTGTGTGGAGTGTGTAAGTGTCACTTAAGGCATGTGTGTGGAGAGTGTAAGTGTCACTTAAGGCATGTGTGTAGAGTGTGTAAGTGTCACTTAAGGCATGTGTGTGGAGTAAGTGTCACTTAAGGCATGTGTGTGGAGTGTGTAAGTGTCACTTAACGCATGAATGTGGAGTGTGTAAGTGTCACGTAAGGCATGTGTGTGGAGTGTGTAAGTGTCACTTAAGGCATGTGTGTGGAGTGCGTAAGTGGCACTTAAGACATGTGTGTAGAGTGTGTAAGTGTCACTGAAGGCATGTGTGTGTGGAGTGTGTAAGTGTCACTTTAGGCATGTGTGTGGAGTGTGTAAGTGTCACTTAAGGCATGTGTGTGGAGTGTGTAAGTGTCACTTAAGGCATGTGAGTGGAGTGTGTAAGTGTCACTTAAGGCATGTGTGTGGAGTGTGTAAGTGTCACTCAAGGCATGTGTGTGGAGTGTGTAAGTGACACTTAAGGCATGTGTGTGTGGAGTGTGTAAGTGGCACTTAAGGCATGTGTGTGGAATGCGTAAGTGTCACTTAAGGCATGTGTGTGGAGTGTGTAAGTGCCACTTAAGGCATGTGTGTTGAGTGTGTAGTGGCACTTAAGGCATGTGTGTAGAATGTGCAAGTGGCACTTAAGACATGTGTGTGGAGTGTGTAAGTGACACTTAAGGCATGTGTGTGGAGTGTGTAAGTGTCACTTAAGGCATGTGTGTGGAGTGTGTAAGTGGCACTTAAGGCATGTGTGTGTGGAATGTGTAAATGGCACTTAAGGCATGTGTGTGGAATGCGTAAGTGTCACTTAAGGCATGTGTGTGGAGTGTGTAAGTGTCACTTAAGGCATGTGTGTGGAGTGTGTAAATGCCACTTAAGGCATGTGTGTGGAGTGTGTAAGTGGCACTTAAGGCATGTTTGTGGAGTGTGAAAGTGGCACTTAAGGCATGTGTGTGGAGTGTGTAAGTGGCACTTAAGGCATGTGTGTGGAGTGTGTAAGTGTCACTTAAGGCATGCGTGTGGAGTGTGTAAGTGTCACTTAAGGCATGTGTGTGGAGTAAGTGTCACTTAAGGCATGTGTGTGGAGTGTGTAAGTGTCACTTAAGGCATGTGTGTGGAGTAAGTGTCACTTAAGGCATGTGTGTGGAGTGTGTAGGTGTCACTTAAGGCATGTGTGTGGAGTGTGTAAGTGTCACTTAAGGCATGTGTGTGGAGTGTGTGTCACTTAAGGCATGTGTGTGGAGTGTGTAAGTGGCACTTAAGGCATGTGTGTGGAGTGTGTAAGTGTCACTTAAGGCATGTGTGTGTGGAGTGTGTAAGTGGCACTTAAGGCATGTGTGTGGAGTGTGTAAGTGTCACTTAAGGCATGTGTGTGGAGTGTGTAAGTGGCACTTAAGGCATGTGTGTGGAGTGTATAAGTGTCACTTAAGGCATGTGTGTGGAGTGTGTAAGTGGCACTTAAGGCATGTGTGTGGAGTGTGTAAGTGGCACTTAAGGCATGTGTGTGGAGTATGTAAGTAGCACTTAAGGCATGTGTATGGAGTGTGTAAGTGGCACTTAAGGCATGTGTGTAGAGTGTATAAGCGGCACTTAAGGCATGTGTGTGGAATGTGTAAGTGGCACTTAAGACATGTGTATGGAGTGTGTAAGTGGCACTTGAGGCATGTGTGTGGAGTGTGTAAGTGTCACTTAAGGCATGAGTGTGGAGTGTGTAAGTGGCACTTAAGGCATGTGTGTGGAGTGTTTAAGTGTCACTTAAGGCATGTGTGAGGAGCGTGTAAGTGTCACTTAAGGCATGTGTGTGTGGAGTGTGTAAGTGTCACTTAAGGCATGTGTGTGGTGTGTAAGTGACACTTAAGGCATGTGTGTGGAGTGTGTAAGTGTCACTTAAGGCATGTGTGTGGAGTGTGTAAGTGTCACTTAAGGCATGTGTGTGGAGTGTGTAAGTGTCACTTAAGGCATGTGTGTAGAGTGTGTAAGTGTCACTTAAGGCATGTGTGTGGAGTGTGTAAGTGTCACTTAAGGCATGTGTGTGGAGTGTGTGAGTGCCAGGCATGTGTGTGGAGTGTGTAAGTGTCACTTAAGGCATGTGTGTCGAGTGTGTAAGTGTCACTTAAGGCATGTGTGTGGAGTGTGTAAGTGTCACTTAAGGCATGTGTGTGGAGTGTGTAAGTGTCACTTAAGGCATGTGTGTGGAGTGTGTAAGTGCCAGGCATGTGTGTGGAGTGTGTAAGTGTCACTTAAGGCATGTGTGTGGAGTGTGTAAGTGTCACTTAAGGCATGTGTGTGGAGTGTGTAAGTGTCACTTAAGGCATGTGTGTGGAGTGTGTAAGTGTCACTTAAGGCATGTGTGTGGAATGTGTAAGTGGCACTTAAGGCATGTGTGTGGAGTGTGTAAGTGTCACTTAAGGCATGTGTGTAGAGTGTGTAAGTGTCACTTAAGGCATGTGTGTGGAGTGTGTAAGTGGCACTTAAGGCATGTGTGTGGAGTGTGTAAGTGGCACTTAAGGCATGTGTGTGGAGTGTGTAAGTGTCACTTAAGGCATGTGTGTGGAGTGTGTAAGTGGCACTTAAGGCATGTGTGTGTGGAGTGTGTAAGTGCCACTTTAGGCATGTGTGTGGAGTGTGTAAGTGTCACTTAAGGCATGTGTGTGGAGTGTGTAAGTGTCACTTAAGGCATGTGTGTGGAGTGTGTAAGTGTCAATTAAGGCATGTGTGTGGAGTGTGTAAGTGTCACTTAAGGCATGTGTGTGGAATGTGTAAGTGGCACTTAAGGCATGTGTGTGGAGTGTGTAAGTGTCACTTAAGGCATGTGTGTGGAGTGTGTAAGTGGCACTTAAGGCATGTGAGTGGAGAGTGTAAGTGCCACTTAAGGCATGTGTGTGGAGAGTGTAAGTGTCACTTAAGGCATGTGTGTGGAGAGTGTAAGTGTCACTTAAGGCATGTGTGTGGAGTGTGTAAGTGTCAATTAAGGCATGTGTGTGGAGTGTGTAAGTGTCAATTAAGGCATGTGTGTGGAGTGTGTAAGTGTCACTTAAGGCATGTGTGTGGAGTGTGTAAGTGTCAATTAAGGCATGTGTGTGGAGTGTGTAAGTGTCAATTAAGGCATGTGTGTGGAGTGTGTAAGTGGCACTTTAGGCATGTGTGTGGAGTGTGTAAGTGTCAATTAAGGCATGTGTGTGGAGTGTGTAAGTGTCACTTAAGGCATGTGTGTGGAGTGTGTAAGTGTTAATTAAGGCATGTGTGTGGAGTGTGTAAGTGTCAATTAAGGCATGTGTGTGGAGTGTGTAAGTGTCAATTATGGCATGTGTGTGGAGTGTGTAAGTGGCACTTTAGGCATGTGTGTGGAATGTGTAAGTGCCATTTTGCCAGCATTAATATGACAAATGGCGCAGCAATATTTTCTTTTAAATATGTGATTTATATTATATTCTGACTACCTTCAATATTTAATGTCTGATTTATCTTATGAAGCAAATGAAAATGTTGTGGGTTTCGGCTACGTGGATGCAAATTTCTCCATTTTGTAATCTACACAATTTGAAATTGTTGGATTCTGTGTCATAGCCGAGGAATATGTCTTCTGGTCCAGTCGTACCGGGGATCGATCCCCGGTCCTCAGTGAGTGAGCTAAGTGCGCTAGCGATCGAGCGACGGGACAACTACAGTCTGTACTAAATAAGGGATGGAATAATAATAATAATAATAATAATAATAATAATAATAATAATAATAATAATAATAATAATAATAATAATAATAATAATAATAGTAATAATAATAATAATGATAATAATAATAATAGTAATAATAATAATAATAATAATATAACGATGTATTTCAGTCATTGCACCATCCGAGAAGGTTATCCCCTTGTTGCACGAAACAAGTGCAAAATGACCTCCTTCCTGGCCCAGACTGCCAGGACTTATTTTGGAAACTAGGCAGCAATGATCTCCTCCCTGCCCCAGCCTGCCAGGACTTAGGTTGGGAACTAGGCAGCCATGACCTTCTCCCTGGCCCAGCCTGCCAGGACTTAAGTTGGGAACTAGGCAGCCATGACCTCCTCCCTGGCCCAGACTGCCAGGACTTAGGTTGGGAACTAGGCAGCCATGACCTCCTCCCCATCCCAGACTGCCAGGGCGTAGGTTGGGAACTAGGAAGCCATGACCTCCTCCCTGGCCCTGCCTGCCTTTACTTAGGTTGGGAACAAGGCAGTCATGACCTCCTCTCTGGCCCAGCCTGCCAGGACTTAGGTTGGGAACTAGGCAGCCATGACCTCCTCCCTGGCCCAGACTCCCAGGACTTAGGTTTGGGAACTAGGCAGCCATGACCTCCTCCCTGGCCCAGCCTGCCAGGACTTAGGTTGGGAACTAGGCAGCCATGACGTCCTCCCTGGCCCAGCCTGCCAGGACTTAGGTTGGGAACTAGGCAGCCATGACGTCCTCCCTGGCCCAGCCTGCCAGGACTTAGGTTGGGAACTAGGCAGCCATGACGTCCTCCCTGGCCCAGCCTGCCAGGACTTAGGTTGGGAACTAGGCAGCCATGACGTCCTCCCTGGCCCAGCCTGCCAGGACTTAGGTTGGGAACTAGGCAGCCATGACCTCCTCCCTGGCCCAACCTGCCAGGACTTAGGTTGGGAACTAGGCAGCCATGACGTCCTACCTGGCCCAGCCTGCCAGGACTTAGGTTGGGAACTAGGCAGACATGACCTCCTCCCTGGCCCAACCTGCCAGGGCTTAGGTTGAGAACTAGGCAGTCATGACCTCCTAACTTGCCAGGACTTAGGGAACTAGGCAGTCATGACCTCCTCCCTGGCCCAACCTGCCAGGGCTTAGGTTGGGAACTAGGCAGTCATGACCTCCTCCCTGGCCCAACCTGCCAGGACTTAGGTTGGGAACTAGGCAGCCATGACCTCCTCCCTGGCCCAGCCTGCCAGGACTTAGGTTGGGAACTAGGCAGCCATGACGTCCTCCCTGGCACAGCATGCCAGGACTTAGGTTGGGAACTAGGCAGCCATGACGTCCTCCCTGGCCCAGCCTGCCAGGACTTAGGTTGGGAACTAGGCAGCCATGACGTCCTCCCTGGCCCAGCCTGCCAGGACTTAGGTTGGGAACTAGGCAGCCATGACGTCCTCCCTGGCCCAGCCTGCCAGGACTTAGGTTGGGGCAGCCATGACGTCCTCCCTGGCAGCCTGCCAGGACTTAGGTTGGGAACTAGGCAGTCATAACCTCCTCCCTGGCCCAACCTGCCAGGGCCTAGGCAGTCATGACCTCCTGGCCCAGCCTGCCAGGACTTAGGTTGGGAACTAGGCAGTCATAACGTCCTCCCTGGCCCATCCTGCCAGGACTTAGGTTGGGAACTAGGCAGCCATGACCTCCTTCCTGGCCCAGCCTGCCAGGTCTTAGGTTGGGAACTAGGCAGCCATGACGTCCTCCCTGGCCCAGCCTGCCAGGACTTAGGTTGGGAACTAGGCAGTCATGACGTCCTCCCTGGCCCAGCCTGCCAGGACTTAGGTTGGGAACTAGGCAGCCATGACGTCCTCCCTGGCCCAGCCTGCCAGGACTTAGGTTGGGAACTAGGCAGCCATGACGTCCTCCCTGGCCCAGCCTGCCAGGACTTAGGTTGGGAACTAGGCAGCCATGACGTCCTCCCTGGCCCAGCCTGCCAGGACTTAGGTTGGGAACTAGGCAGCCATGACCTCCTCCCTGGCCCAGCCTGCCAGGACTTAGGTTGGGAACTAGGCAGCCATGACGTCGTCCCTGGCACAGCCTGCCAGGACTTAGGTTGGGAACTAGGCAGCCATGACGTCCTCCCTGGCCCAGCCTGCCAGGACTTAGGTTGTGAACTAGGAAGCCATGACGTCCTCCCTGGCACAGCCTGCCAGGACTTAGGTTGGGAACTAGGCAGCCATGACGTCTCCTGGCACCTGCCAGGACCCAGCCTGACCAGGACTTAGGTTGGGAACTAGGCAGCCATGACCTCCTCCCAGGCACAGCCTGCCAGGACCCAGCCTGACCAACCTGGACTTAGGTTGGGAACTAGGCAGCCATGACGTCGTCCTGGCACAGCTGGGACTTATGTTGGGAATGTGGCCAGACGTCTGGCCAGGACTTAGGTTGGGAACTAGGCAGCCATGACGTCCTTCCTGGCCCAACCTGCCAGGACTTAGGTTGGGAACTAGGCAGCCATGACGTCCTCCCTGGCCCAGCCTGGGCTGGAAACCAGCCTGAATCTCAACCTGGACTTAGGTTGGGAACTAGGCAGCCATGACGTCCTCCCTGGCCCAGCCTGCCAGGACATATGTTGGGAACTAGGCAGCCATGACGTCCTCCCTGGCCCAGCCTGCCAGGACTTAGGTTGGGAACTAGGCAGCCATAACGTCCTCCCTGGCCCAGCCTGCCAGGACTTAGGTTGGGAACTAGGCAGCCATGACGTCCTCCCTGGCCCAGCCTGCCAGGACTTAGGTTGGGAACTAGGCAGTCATGACGTCCTTCCTGGCCCAGCCAGCCAGGACTTAGGTTGGGAACTAGGCAGGACGTTAGCCAGTAGGTTGGGAACTAGGCAGCCATGACGTCCTCCCTGGCCCAGCCTGCTATGACTTAGGTTGGGAACTAGGCAGCCATGACCTCCTCCCTGGCCCAGCCAGCCAAGACTTAGGTTGGGAACAAGGCAGTCATGACGTCCTCCCTGGCCCAGCCTGCCAGGGTTTAAGTTGGGAACTACGCAGTCATGACCTCCTCCCTGGACCAACCTGCCAGGACTTAGGTTGGGAACTAGGCAGCCATGACGTCCTCCCTGGCCCAGCCTGCCAGGACTTAGGTTGGGAACTAGGCAGCCATGACGTCCTCCCTGGCCCAGCCTGCCAGGACTTAGGTTGGGAACTAGGCAGCCATGACGTCCTCCCTGGCCCAGCCTGCCAGGACTTAGGTTGGGAACTAGGCAGCCATGACGTCCTCCCTGGCCCAGCCTGCCAGGACTTAGGTTGGGAACTAGGCAGCCATGACGTCCTCCCTGGCCCAGCCTGCCAGGACTTAGGTTGGGAACTAGGCAGCCATGACGTCCTCCCTGGCCCAGCCTGCCAGGACTTAGGTTGGGAACTAGGCAGCCATGACGTCCAGGACTTACGTTGGGAACCTGGCCCAGCCTGCCAGGACTTAGGTTGGGAACTAGGCAGCCATGACCTTCTCCCTGGCCCAGCCTGCCAGGACTTAGGTTGGGAACTAGGCAGCCATGACCTTCTCCCTGGCCCAGCCTGCCAGGACTTAGGTTGGGAACTAGGCAGCCATGAATTTCTCCCTGGCCCAGACTGCCAGGACTTAGGTTGGGAACTAGGCAGCCATGACCTCCTGGCCCTGGGACCCAGCCTGCCAGGACTTAGGTTGGGAACTAGGCAGCCATGACCTCCTTCCTGGCCCAACCTGCCAGGACTTAGGTTGGGAACTAGGCAGCCATCACGTCCTCCCTGGCCCAGCCTGCCAGGTCTTAGGTTGGGAACTAGGCAGTCATGACCTCCTCCCTGGCCCAACCTGCCAGGACTTAGGTTGGGAACTAGGCAGCATGACGTCCTCCCTGGCCCAGCCTGCCAGGACTTAGGTTGGGAACTAGGCAGCCATGACGTCCTCCCTGGCCCAGCCTGCCAGGACTTAGGTTGGGAACTAGGCAGCCATGACGTCCTCCCTGGCCCAGCCTGCCAGGACTTAGGTTGGGAATGACGTCCTCCCTGGCCCAGCCTGCCAGGACTTAGGCTGGGAACTAGGCAGCCATGAATCTCCTACCTGGCCCACCCTGCCAGGACATATGTTGGGAACTAGGCAGCAATCACGTCCTCCCTGGCCCAGCCTGCCAGGTCTTAGGTTGGGAACTAGGCAGCCATGACGTCCTCCCTGGCCCAGCCTGCCAGGACTTAGGTTGGGAACTAGGCAGCCATGACGTCCTCCCTGGCCCAGCCTGCCAGGACTTAGGTTGGGAACTAGGCAGCCATGACCTCCTCCCTGGCCCAGCCAGCCAGGACTTAGGTTGGGAACTAGGCAGTCATGACGTCCTCCCTGGCCCAACCTGCCAGGACGTAGGTTGGGAACTAGGCAGCCATGACGTCCTCCCTGGCCCAGCCTGCTATGACTTAGGTTGGGAACTAGGCAGCCATGACCTCCTCCCTGGCCCAGCCAGCCAGGGCTTAGGTTGGGAACTAGGCAGTCATGACGTCCTCCCTGGCCCAGCCTGCCAGGGTTTAAGTTGGGAACTAGGCAGTCATGACCTCCTCCCTGGCCCAGCCAGCCAGGACTTAGGTTGGGAACTAGGCAGCCATGACCTCCTCCCTGGCCCAGCCTGCCAGGACTTAGGTTGGGAACTAGGCAGCCATGACGTCCTCCCTGGCCCAGCCTGCCAGGACTTAGGTTGGGAACTAGGCAGCCATGACCTCCTCCCTGGACCAACCTGCCAGGACTTGGGTTGGGAACTAGGCAGTCATGATGTCCTCCCTGGCCCAGCCTGCCAGGACTTAGGTTGGGAACTAGGCAGCCATGACGTCCTCCCTGGCCCAGCCTGCCAGGACTTAGGTTGGGAACTAGGCAGCCACGAAGTCCTCCCTGGCCCAGCCTACCAGGACTTAGGTTGGGAACTAGGCAGCCATGACGTCCTCCCTGGCCCAGCCTGCCAGGACTTAGGTTGGGAACTAGGCAGTCATGACGTCCTCCCTGGCCCAGCCTGCCAGGACTTAGGTTGGGAACTAGGCAGCCATGACGTCCTGCCTGGCCCAGCCTGCCAGGACTTAGGTTGGGAACTAGGCAGCCATGACCTCCTCCCTGGCCCAGCCTGCCAGGACTTAGGTTGGGAACTAGGCAGCCATGACCTACTCCCTGGCACAGCCTGCCAGGACTTACGTTGGGAACTAGGCAGCCATGACGTCCTCCCTGGCCCAGCCTGCCAGGACTTAGGTTGGGAACTAGGCAGCCATGACCTCCTCCCTGGCCCAGCCTGCCAGGACTTAGGTTGGGAACTAGGCAGCCATGTCCTCCTCCCTGGCACAGCCTGCCAGGACTTAAGTTGGGAACTAGGCAGCCATGACCTCCTCCCTGGAACGGACTGCCAGGACTTAGGTTGGGAACTAGGCAGCCATGACCTCCTCCCCATCCCAGACTGCCAGGGCTTAGGTTGGGAACTAGGAAGCCATGACCTCCTCCCTGGCCCTGCCTGCCTTTACTTAGGTTGGGAACAAGGCAGTCATGACCTCCTCTCTGGCCCAGCCTGCCAGGACTTAGGTTGGGAACTAGGCAGCCATGACCTCCTCCCTGGCCCAGACTCCCAGGAATTAGGTTTGGAACTAGGCAGCCATGACCTCCTCCCTGGCCCAGCCTGCCAGGACTTAGGTTGGGAACTAGGCAGCCATGACGTCCTCCCTGGCCCAGCCTGCCAGGACTTAGGTTGGGAACTAGGCAGCCATGACGTCCTCCCTGGCCCAGCCTGCCAGGACTTAGGTTGGGAACTAGGCAGCCATGACGTCCTCCCTGGCCCAGCCTGCCAGGACTTAGGTTGGGAACTAGGCAGCCATGACGTCCTCCCTGGCCCAGCCTGCCAGGACTTAGGTTGGGAACTAGGCAGCCATGACGTCCTCCCTGGCCCAGCCTGCCAGGACTTAGGTTGGGAACTAGGCAGCCATGACCTCCTACCTGGCCCAGCCTGCCAGGACTTAGGTTGGGAACTAGGCAGTCATGACCTCCTCCCTGGCCCAACCTGCCAGGGCTTAGGTTGAGAACTAGGCAGTCATGACCTCCTTTCTGGCCCAACTTGCCAGGACATAGGTTGGGAACTAGGCAGTCATAACCTCCTCCCTGGCCCAACCTGCCAGGGCTTAGGTTGGGAACTAGGCAGTCCTGACCTCCTCCCTGGCCCAACCTGCCATGACTTAGGTTGGGAACTAGGCAGCCATGACCTCCTCCCTGGCCCAGCCTGCCAGGACTTAGGTTGGGAACTAGGCAGCCATGACGTCCTCCCTGGCACAGCCTGCCAGGACTTAGGTTGGGAACTAGGCAGCCATGACGTCCTCCCTGGCCCAGCCTGCCAGGACTTAGGTTGGGAACTAGGCAGTCATAACCTCCTCCCAGGCCCAACCTGCCAGGGCTTAGGTTGGGAACTAGGCAGTCATGACCTTCTCCCTGGCCCAACCTGCCAGGACTTAGGTTGCGAACTAGGCAGCCATGACCTCCTACCTGGCCCAGCCTGCCAGGACTTAGGTTGGGAACTAGGCAGCCATGACGTCCTCCGTGGCCCAGCCTGCCAGGACTTAGGTTGGGAACTAGGCAGCCATGACGTCCTCCCTGGCCCAGCCTGCCAGGACTTAGGTTGGGAACTAGGCAGCCATGACGTCCTCCCTGGCACAGCCTGCCAGGACTTAGTTTGGGAACTAGGCAGCCATGACCTCCTCCCTGGCCCAGCCTGCCAGGACTTAGGTTGGGAACTAGGCAGCCATGACGTCCTCCCTGGCACAGCCTGCCAGGACTTAGGTTGGGAACTAGGCAGCCATGACGTCCTCCCTGGCACAGCCTGCCAGGACTTAGGTTGGGAACTAGGCAGCCATGACCTCCTCCCTGGCCCAGCCTGCCAGGACTTAGGTTGGGAACTAGGCAGCCATGACGTCCTCCCTGGCACAGCCTGCCAGGACTTAGGTTGGGAACTAGGCAGCCATGACGTCCTCACTGGCACAGCCTGCCAGGACTTAGGTTGGGAACTAGGCAGCCATGACGTCCTCTCTGGCCCAGCCTGCCAGGACTTAGGTTGGGAACTAGGCAGCCATGACCTCCTCCCAGGCACAGCCTGCCAGGACTTAGGTTGGGAACTAGGCAGCCATGACCTCCTTCCTGGCCCAACCTGCCAGGACTTAGGTTGGGAACTAGGCAGCCATGACGTCGTCCCTGGCACAGCCTGCCAGGACTTATGTTGGGAATGTGGCAGCCATGACGTCCTCCCTGGCCCAGCCTGCCAGGACTTAGGTTGTGAACTAGGCAGCCATGACGTCCTCCCTGGCACAGCCTGCCAGGACTTAGGTTGGGAACTAGGCAGCCATGACCTCCTTCCTGGCCCAACCTGCCAGGACTTAGGTTGGGAACTAGGCAGCCATGACGTCCTCCCTGGCCCAGCCTGCCACTACTTAGGCTGGGAACTAGGCAGCCATGAATCTCCTCCCTGGCCCAACCTGCCAGGACTTAGGTTGGGAACTAGGCAGCAATCACGTCCTCCCTGGCCCAGCCTGCCAGGACATAGGTTGGGAACTAGGCAGCCATGACGTCCTCCCTGGCCCAGCCTGCCAGGTCTTAGGTTGGGAACTAGGCAGCCATGACGTCCTCCCTGGCCCAGCCTGCCAGGACTTAGGTTGGGAACTAGGCAGCCATGACGTCCTCCCTGGCACAGCCTGCCAGGACTTAGGTTGGGAACTAGGCAGCCATGACCTCCTCCCTGGCCCAGCCAGCCAGGACTTAGGTTGGGAACTAGGCAGTCATGACGTCCTCCCTGGCCCAACCTGCCAGGACGTAGGTTGGGAACTAGGCAGCCATGACGTCCTCCCTGGCCCAGCCTGCTATGACTTAGGTTGGGAACTAGGCAGCCATGACCTCCTCCCTGGCCCAGCCAGCCAGGACTTAGGTTGGGAACTAGGCAGTCATGACGTCCTCCCTGGCCCAGCCTGCCAGGGTTTAAGTTGGGAACTAGGCAGTCATGACCTCCTCCCTGGCCCAGCCAGCCAGGACTTAGGTTGGGAACTAGGCAGCCATGACCTCCTCCCTGGCCCAGCCTGCCAGGACTTAGGTTGGGAACTAGGCAGCCATGACGTCCTCCCTGGCCCAGCCTGCCAGGACTTAGGTTGGGAACTAGGCAGCCATGACCTCCTCCCTGGACCAACCTGCCAGGACTTGGGTTGGGAACTAGGCAGTCATGACGTCCTCCCTGGCCCAGCCTGCCAGGACTTAGGTTGGGAACTAGGCAGCCATGACGTCCTCCCTGGCCCAGCCTGCCAGGACTTAGGTTGGGAACTAGGCAGCCATGACGTCCTCCCTGGCCCAGCCTGCCAGGACTTAGGTTGGGAACTAGGCAGCCATGACGTCCTCCCTGGCCCAGCCTGCCAGGACTTAGGTTGGGAACTAGGCAGCCATGACGTCCTCCCTGGCCCAGCCTGCCAGGACTTAGGTTGGGAACTAGGCAGCCATGACGTCCTCCCTGGCCCAGCCTGCCAGGACTTAGGTTGGGAACTAGGCAGCCATGACCTCCTCCCTGGCCCAGCCTGCCAGGACTTAGGTTGGGAACTAGGCAGCCATGACCTCCTCCCTGGCACAGCCTGCCAGGACTTACGTTGGGAACTAGGCAGCCATGACGTCCTCCCTGGCCCAGCCTGCCAGGACTTATGCAAAGTTCTAAATGTTGGACAGGACAATAACCATGCCACATATAAACTAAATAATGTAGATCTTAATATTACGGATTGCGAAAAAGATTTAGGAGTTCTGGTTAGCAGTAATCTGAAACCAAGACAACAGTGCATAAGTGTTCGCAATAAAGCTAATAGAATCCTTGGCTTCATATCAAGAAGCATAAATAATAGGAGTCCTCAGGTTGTTCTTCAACTCTATACATCCTTGGTTAGGCCTCATTTAGATTATGCTGCACAGTTTTGGTCACCGTATTACAGAATGGATATAAATTCTCTGGAAAATGTACAAAGGAGGATGACAAAGATGATCCCATGTATCAGAAACCTTCCCTATGAGGATAGACTAAGGGCCCTGAAACTGCACTCTCTAGAAAGACGTAGAATTAGGGGGGATATGATTGAGGTTTATAAGTGGAAGACAGGAATAAATAAAGGGGATGTAAATAGTGTGCTGATAATATCTAGCCTAGACAGGACTCGCAGCAATGGTTTTAAGTTGGAAAAATTCAGATTCAGGAGGGATATAGGAAAGTACTGGTTTGGTAATAGAGTTGTGGATGAGTGGAACAAACTCCCAAGTACCGTTATAGAGGCCAGAACGTTGTGTAGCTTTAAAAATAGGTTGGATAAATACATGAGTAGATGTGGGTGGGTGTGAGTTAGACCTGATAGCTTGTGCTAACGGGTCGGTTGCCGTGTTCCTCCCTTGAGTCAATGTGACCTGACCTGACTAGGTTGGGTGCATTGGCTTAAGCCGGTAGGGACTTGGACCTGCCTCGCATGGGCCAGTAGGCCTTCTGCAGTGTTCCTTCGTTCTTATGTTCTTATGTTCTTAACTAGGCAGCCATGACGTCCTCCCTGGCCCAGCCTGCCAGGACTTAGGTTGGGAACTAGGCAGCCATGACCTCCTTCCTGGCCCAACCTGCCAGGACTTAGGTTGGGAACTAGGCAGCCATGACGTCCTCCCTGGCCCAGCCTGCCAGGACTTAGGCTGGGAACTAGGCAGCCATGAATCTCCTCCCTGGCCCAGCCTGCCAGGACATATGTTGGGAACTAGGCAGCAATCACGTCCTCCCTGGCCCAGCCTGCCAGGTCTTAGGTTGGGAACTAGGCAGCCATGACGTCCTCCCTGGCCCAGCCTGCCAGGACTTAGGTTGGGAACTAGGCAGCCATGACGTCCTCCCTGGCCCAGCCTGCCAGGACTTAGGTTGGGAACTAGGCAGCCATGACCTCCTCCCTGGCCCAGCCAGCCAGGACTTAGGTTGGGAACTAGGCAGTCATGACGTCCTCCCTGGCCCAACCTGCCAGGACGTAGGTTGGGAACTAGGCAGCCATGACGTCCTCCCTGGCCCAGCCTGCTATGACTTAGGTTGGGAACTAGGCAGCCATGACCTCCTCCCTGGCCCAGCCAGCCAGGACTTAGGTTGGGAACTAGGCAGTCATGACGTCCTCCCTGGCCCAGCCTGCCAGGGTTTAAGTTGGGAACTAGGCAGTCATGACCTCCTCCCTGGCCCAGCCAGCCAGGACTTAGGTTGGGAACTAGGCAGCCATGACCTCCTCCCTGGCCCAGCCTGCCAGGACTTAGGTTGGGAACTAGGCAGCCATGACGTCCTCCCTGGCCCAGCCTGCCAGGACTTAGGTTGGGAACTAGGCAGCCATGACCTCCTCCCTGGACCAACCTGCCAGGACTTGGGTTGGGAACTAGGCAGTCATGACGTCCTCCCTGGCCCAGCCTGCCAGGACTTAGGTTGGGAACTAGGCAGCCATGACGTCCTCCCTGGCCCAGCTTGCCAGGACTTAGGTTGGGAACTAGGCAGCCATGAAGTCCTCCCTGGCCCAGCCTACCAGGACTTAGGTTGGGAACTAGGCAGCCATGACGTCCTCCCTGGCCCAGCCTGCCAGGACTTAGGTTGGGAACTAGGCAGTCATGACGTCCTCCCTGGCCCAGCCTGCCAGGACTTAGGTTGGGAACTAGGCAGCCATGACGTCCTGCCTGGCCCAGCCTGCCAGGACTTAGGTTGGGAACTAGGCAGCCATGACCTCCTCCCAGGCCCAGCCTGCCAGGACTTAGGTTGGGAACTAGGCAGCCATGACCTCCTCCCTGGCACAGCCTGCCAGGACTTAGGTTGGGAACTAGGCAGCCATGACGTCCTCCCTGGCCCAGCCTGCCAGGACTTAGGTTGGGAACTAGGCAGCCATGACCTCCTCCCTGGCCCAGCCTGCCAGGACTTAGGTTGGGAACTAGGCAGCCATGACCTCCTCCCTGGCACAGCCTGCCAGGACTTAAGTTGGGAACTAGGCAGCCATGACCTCCTCCCTGCAACGGACTGCCAGGGCTTAGGTTGGGAACTAGGCAGCCATGACCTCCTCCCCATCCCAGACTGCCAGGGCTTAGGTTGGGAACTAGGAAGCCATGACCTCCTCCCTGGCCCTGCCTGCCTTTACTTAGGTTGGGAACAAGGCAGTCATGACCTCCTCTCTGGCCCAGCCTGCCAGGACTTAGGTTGGGAACTAGGCAGCCATGACCTCCTCCCTGGCCCAGACTCCCAGGAATTAGGTTTGGAACTAGGCAGCCATGACCTCCTCCCTGGCCCAGCCTGCCAGGACTTAGGTTGGGAACTAGGCAGCCATGACGTCCTCCCTGGCCCAGCCTGCCAGGACTTAGGTTGGGAACTAGGCAGCCATGACGTCCTCCCTGGCCCAGCCTGCCAGGACTTAGGTTGGGAACTAGGCAGCCATGACGTCCTCCCTGGCCCAGCCTGCCAGGACTTAGGTTGGGAACTAGGCAGCCATGACGTCCTCCCTGGCCCAGCCTGCCAGGACTTAGGTTGGGAACTAGGCAGCCATGACGTCCTCCCTGGCCCAGCCTGCCAGGACTTAGGTTGGGAACTAGGCAGCCATGACCTCCTACCTGGCCCAGCCTGCCAGGACTTAGGTTGGGAACTAGGCAGTCATGACCTCCTCCCTGGCCCAACCTGCCAGGGCTTAGGTTGAGAACTAGGCAGTCATGACCTCCTTTCTGGCCCAACTTGCCAGGACTTAGGTTGGGAACTAGGCAGTCATAACCTCCTCCCTGGCCCAACCTGCCAGGGCTTAGGTTGGGAACTAGGCAGTCCTGACCTCCTCCCTGGCCCAACCTGCCAGGACTTAGGTTGGGAACTAGGCAGCCATGACCTCCTCCCTGGCCCAGCCTGCCAGGACTTAGGTTGGGAACTAGGCAGCCATGACGTCCTCCCTGGCCCAGCCTGCCAGGACTTAGGTTGGGAACTAGGCAGCCATGACGTCCTCCCTGTCCCAGCCTGCCAGGACTTAGGTTGGGAACTAGGCAGCCATGACGTCCTCCCTGGCCCAGCCTGCCAGGACTTAGGTTGGGAACTAGGCAGCCATGACGTCCTCCCTGGCCCAGCCTGCCAGGACTTAGGTTGGGAACTAGGCAGTCATAACCTCCTCCCTGGCCCAACCTGCCAGGGCTTAGGTTGGGAACTAGGCAGTCATGACCTCCTTTCTGGCCCAGCTTGCCAGGACTTAGGTTGGGAACTTGGCAGTCATAACCTCCTCCCTGGCCCAAAATGCCAGGGCTTAGGTTGGGAACTAGGCAGTCCTGACCTCCTCCCTGGCCCAACCTGCCAGGACTTAGGTTGGGAACTAGGCAGCCATGACGTCCTCCCTGGCCCAGCCTGCCAGGACTTAGGTTGGGAACTAGGCAGTCATAACCTCCTCCCTGGCCCAACCTGCCAGGGCTTAGGTTGGGAACTAGGCAGTCATGACCTTCTCCCTGGCCCAACCTGCCAGGACTTAGGTTGGGAACTAGGCAGCCATGACCTCCTACCTGGCCCAGCCTGCCAGGACTTAGGTTGGGAACTAGGCAGCCATGACGTCCTCCCTGGCCCAGCCTGCCAGGACTTAGGTTGGGAACTAGGCAGCCATGACGTCCTCCCTGGCCCAGCCTGCCAGGACTTAGGTTGGGAACTAGGCAGCCATGACGTCCTCCCTGGCACAGCCTGCCAGGACTTAGTTTGGGAACTAGGCAGCCATGACCTCCTCCCTGGCCCAGCCTGCCAGGACTTAGGTTGGGAACTAGGCAGCCATGACGTCCTCCCTGGCACAGCCTGCCAGGACTTAGGTTGGGAACTAGGCAGCCATGACGTCCTCCCTGGCACAGCCTGCCAGGACTTAGGTTGGGAACTAGGCAGCCATGACCTCCTCCCTGGCCCAGCCTGCCAGGACTTAGGTTGGGAACTAGGCAGTTATGACGTCCTCCCTGGCACAGCCTGCCAGGACTTAGGTTGGGAACTAGGCAGCCATGACGTCCTCACTGGCACAGCCTGCCAGGACTTAGGTTGGGAACTAGGCAGCCATGACGTCCTCTCTGGCCCAGCCTGCCAGGACTTAGGTTGGGAACTAGGCAGCCATGACCTCCTCCCAGGCACAGCCTGCCAGGACTTAGGTTGGGAACTAGGCAGCCATGACCTCCTTCCTGGCCCAACCTGCCAGGACTTAGGTTGGGAACTAGGCAGCCATGACGTCGTCCCTGGCACAGCCTGCCAGGACTTATGTTGGGAATGTGGCAGCCATGACGTCCTCCCTGGCCCAGCCTGCCAGGACTTAGGTTGTGAACTAGGAAGCCATGACGTCCTCCCTGGCACAGCCTGCCAGGACTTAGGTTGGGAACTAGGCAGCCATGACCTCCTTCCTGGCCCAACCTGCCAGGACTTAGGTTGGGAACTAGGCAGCCATGACGTCCTCCCTGGCCCAGCCTGCCACTACTTAGGCTGGGAACTAGGCAGCCATGAATCTCCTCCCTGGCCCAACCTGCCAGGACTTAGGTTGGGAACTAGGCAGCAATCACGTCCTCCCTGGCCCAGCCTGCCAGGACATAGGTTGGGAACTAGGCAGCCATGACGTCCTCCCTGGCCCAGCCTGCCAGGTCTTAGGTTGGGAACTAGGCAGCCATGACGTCCTCCCTGGCCCAGCCTGCCAGGACTTAGGTTGGGAACTAGGCAGCCATGACCTCCTCCCTGGCCCAGCCAGCCAGGACTTAGGTTGGGAACTAGGCAGTCATGACGTCCTCCCTGGCCCAACCTGCCAGGACGTAGGTTGGGAACTAGGCAGCCATGACGTCCTCCCTGGCCCAGCCTGCTATGACTTAGGTTGGGAACTAGGCAGCCATGACCTCCTCCCTGGCCCAGCCAGCGAGGACTTAGGTTGGGAACTAGGCAGTCATGACGTCCTCCCTGGCCCAGCCTGCCAGGGTTTAAGTTGGGAACTAGGCAGTCATGACCTCCTCCCTGGCCCAGCCAGCCAGGACTTAGGTTGGGAACTAGGCAGCCATGACCTCCTCCCTGGCCCAGCCTGCCAGGACTTAGGTTGGGAACTAGGCAGCCATGACGTCCTCTCTGGCCCAGCCTGCCAGGACTTAGGTTGGGAACTAGGCAGCCATGACCTCCTCCCTGGACCAACCTGCCAGGACTTGGGTTGGGAACTAGGCAGTCATGACGTCCTCCCTGGCCCAGCCTGCCAGGACTTAGGTTGGGAACTAGGCAGCCATGACGTCCTCCCTGGCCCAGCCTGCCAGGACTTAGGTTGGGAACTAGGCAGCCATGACGTCCTCCCTGGCCCAGCCTGCCAGGACTTAGGTTGGGAACTAGGCAGCCATGACGTCCTCCCTGGCCCAGCCTGCCAGGACTTAGGTTGGGAACTAGGCAGCCATGACGTCCTCCCTGGCCCAGCCTGCCAGGACTTAGGTTGGGAACTAGGCAGCCATGACGTCCTCCCTGGCCCAGCCTGCCAGGACTTAGGTTGGGAACTAGGCAGCCATGACCTCCTCCCTGGCCCAGCCTGCCAGGACTTAGGTTGGGAACTAGGCAGCCATGACCTCCTCCCTGGCACAGCCTGCCAGGACTTACGTTGGGAACTAGGCAGCCATGACGTCCTCCCTGGCCCAGCCTGCCAGGACTTAGGTTGGGAACTAGGCAGCCATGACGTCCTCCCTGGCCCAGCCTGCCAGGACTTAGGTTGGGAACTAGGCAGCCATGACCTCCTTCCTGGCCCAACCTGCCAGGACTTAGGTTGGGAACTAGGCAGCCATGACGTCCTCCCTGGCCCAGCCTGCCAGGACTTAGGCTGGGAACTAGGCAGCCATGAATCTCCTCCCTGGCCCAGCCTGCCAGGACATATGTTGGGAACTAGGCAGCAATCACGTCCTCCCTGGCCCAGCCTGCCAGGTCTTAGGTTGGGAACTAGGCAGCCATGACGTCCTCCCAGGCCCAGCCTGCCAGGACTTAGGTTGGGAACTAGGCAGCCATGACGTCCTCCCTGGCCCAGCCTGCCAGGACTTAGGTTGGGAACTAGGCAGCCATGACCTCCTCCCTGGCCCAGCCAGCCAGGACTTAGGTTGGGAACTAGGCAGTCATGACGTCCTCCCTGGCCCAACCTGCCAGGACGTAGGTTGGGAACTAGGCAGCCATGACGTCCTCCCTGGCCCAGCCTGCTATGACTTAGGTTGGGAACTAGGCAGCCATGACCTCCTCCCTGGCCCAGCCAGCCAGGACTTAGGTTGGGAACTAGGCAGTCATGACGTCCTCCCTGGCCCAGCCTGCCAGGGTTTAAGTTGGGAACTAGGCAGTCATGACCTCCTCCCTGGCCCAGCCAGCCAGGACTTAGGTTGGGAACTAGGCAGCCATGACCTCCTCCCTGGCCCAGCCTGCCAGGACTTAGGTTGGGAACTAGGCAGTCATGACGTCCTCCCTGGCCCAGCCTGCCAGGGTTTAAGTTGGGAACTAGGCAGTCATGACCTCCTCCCTGGCCCAGCCAGCCAGGACTTAGGTTGGGAACTAGGCAGCCATGACCTCCTCCCTGGCCCAGCCTGCCAGGACTTAGGTTGGGAACTAGGCAGCCATGACGTCCTCCCTGGCCCAGCCTGCCAGGACTTAGGTTGGGAACTAGGCAGCCATGACCTCCTCCCTGGACCAACCTGCCAGGACTTGGGTTGGGAACTAGGCAGTCATGACGTCCTCCCTGGCCCAGCCTGCCAGGACTTAGGTTGGGAACTAGGCAGCCATGACGTCCTCCCTGGCCCAGCCTGCCAGGACTTAGGTTGGGAACTAGGCAGCCATGACGTCCTCCCTGGCCCAGCCTGCCAGGACTTAGGTTGGGAACTAGGCAGCCATGACGTCCTCCCTGGCCCAGCCTGCCAGGACTTAGGTTGGGAACTAGGCAGCCATGACGTC
>NC_091295.1:54258539-54271039 GCF_038502225.1 Cherax quadricarinatus
TCTTCGTACTCCACTCTTGGCCTCCTGTAGTTCTGTGGTGGGTTATACATCACTCCAGTGACCACTTTATGTTCTCCAGACTGAATTATACCTACTATGTAGTCTCTTTCTCCAGTCATGTCCATGCCTTCCATTTCCTCAAATACCCATCGGTTTTTTATGAGCAGTGCAACCCCTCCTACCCCTCTACTCCTTCTATCTTTCCTCAGGATCTGATATCCCGGTGGGAAGATTGGATCTGTTATTGTCTCAGCGAGTTTCGTTTCTGTGACTGCTATGATGTCTGGGGATTTCTCGCTGATTCTTTCGTGCCACTCCTCATATTTATTCGTTATTCCGTCCGCGTTTGTGCACCAAACCTTCAGCTTCTTTTCTATCACTGTGGTCCTGGGAGAATATTGGGGTTGGGGGAGTGAGAGCCTTATTGGGGGCCTATGGGGTGCTGTGGTGTAGGTGGGGTTTGTGATGAGGGGGGTGGGGTCAGAATGCCCATAGGGGGCAGCTGTTGGTGGCAGAGGGAACAGTGTGTGGGTTCTGGTTGAGATTGCTCAGTTGCGTTGGGATTGTCGTGGTTGGAGTCCTTCTGCGGGAGTTTCTGCGGGTGTGTTTGCCCTTCCTCCTGTGTCTGGTTCCTGCTCATCTTCATCATTGCCTCTCTTTCCTCCTTGCGTCTTTGTACCCTCTCTTTCAGTGTAGTCCTTTCTTCTTGTGTTCTGTGTACGTGTGTGTGTGTGTGTGTGTGTGTGTGTGTGTGTGTGTGTGTGTGTGTGTGTGTGTGTGAGTGTGTGTGTGTGTGTGTGTGTGTGTGTACTCACCTAATTGTGGTTGCAGGGGTCGAGACTCAGCTCCTGTGTGTGTGTGTGTGTGTGTGTGTTTATGTGTGTGTGTGTGTGTATGTATGTGTGCGTGTGTGTGTGTGTGTGTGTTTGTGTGTGTGTGTTTGTGTGTGTGTGTGTGTGTGTGTGTGTGTTTGTGTGTGTGTGTTTGTGTGTGTGTGTATGTGTGTGTGTGTGTTTGTGTGTTTGTGTGTGTGTGTGTGTGTTTGTGTGTGTGTGTTTGTGTGTGTGTGTGTGTGTGTGTGTGTGTGTGTGTGTGTGTGTGTGTGTGTGTGTATGTGTGTGTGTGTGTATGTGTGTGTGTGTGTGTGTGTGTGTGTGTGTGTATGTGTGTGTGTGTGTATGTGTGTGTGTGTGTATGTGTGTGTGTGTGTGTGTGTGTACGTGTGCAAGTAATTTTGATATATGTAGTTGCACCTATTTTTTTTTTTTTAAATATGTAAGTGTTGTCTTACGAAGTTTTATGTATGTCTTTAATTTATTAAATTACGTTATTATTTTTAAGGAAATCGTATATGGTTTATATCACTTTTTTTTACTGAAATTATATTACTTATTATAGTTCTTATTTTATAAAGTTCTAAGATTTCTTATTTTCATTTTGTTTCCTAATGGAAGTCCGAGTGTAATGACCTTGTTATAACAACCTGGCAGTGATTACCTTTTTTTACCATTAACTGAAATTACATTGCTGAGTTTTTGGGCTTTTGGATGACCTTGTAGAAATAAAAGGATCCACGGGGAATTTGAGTCTCGCTGTCGACATTTCGCCATTTTCTTCACCCAAAACTTCCCTCATGTTTGCCGAAGTCAGTGAGCATTTACAAGACAAACTGTATCTTTAGCCGTATTTTTAGCTGGCTCGTCTCCAAACTCAAAAACAAACAGACATTATTATTTTGCAAATGATGTTTACCTGAGTATTGTTAAGGCCTCAGAGGTTTTTTATTTTTATTTGGAAAGAAACGCATTGCAACCCAAAAATTATTGAAGTCCTCTGAGGGAGACACGAGAGAGCTGTGTGGCTTTTGTTTTTTTTTATTGAAAACAGAGGCGCCTTCCATATGTTGTTAATCATGGTTTAGTTTTGTTTTTTGTTCGTAGTGTTTTAATTTTTATTTCCAATATTGCAATAATAGATATTCTTTCTTTGGTTTTATTATTGTTATTATTTATTTTCAAGTCTTCAGCAGTCATGGAGGTATGTGAGTACGTTTGGATGTATGTGTGTGTTTACAGGCGTCACACATACACACACACACACACACACACACACACACACACACACACACACACACACACATACACACAACACGGTTTGTTCCAGTTATCGATCAAGTATCTCGAGGCAAGATGGAAGCGTCTGGCTATCCCAGTGTACAGACGATACGTGAAAAGCTTTGAGACAGAGGTTCTGACTGTACAAGAAACATCACAGCTGTCTCTTGATCATTTATGTAATCATGAGACCTATCTCAATGCTTTTCCACTCTGTTTATTGAGTTGAAATTAAAACTGTATTTTGCATTTTTCAGTTTTTTATTTTTATAATTATTATTGCTATTACAGAGAACTTCAAAAGGGTCACTGGTGAAAACGTATACTATTGTTGTGACTGATCCCCTCCACTCGCTTCTGAAAATTGAAATGAATCATTTGGCAACTTTGGCAAACAAATACTTTAGGGGGATATCTAGGATATTCTCTTTCTTCCTCGGTGGTGATGGTTACACTGCTGCTACTTCCCAGAGCTTTATAGGGTCGTTATGAAACGTCTGAGAGACATATTTGCTTTACCTTCCAGTCACATAGTGTAGTTCAGCCCTTGCACACTGAAAGAACGGGCAAATTACCTGAGTTGCTAATTCTGCACACTTCTGGCAATACACGTATTGAATGATGTCAGTCTTTCCTATTTTTTTTTTTTTTTTTTTTTTTTTTAGGTCATTGTTCCTCGGTGGAGGATAGCTAGCGTTCTACCAAAAAAAAAAGAAAGAAAAGGGTCTTAAACGTAGACCTTAAGCCACTGAAACAGCCAAGCAAGTTTATAAACTACAGCTCACTTTGTAGTACCAGGAACAGAAGTTCACATCCACCTACCCTTAAACAGGCTCAAAAGCTTGAGCTCAATACCTTCAAAGGGCCCAGGAGCTGGAGATCAACATATACCCAAAGACAGCTAAGAGAGACCTCAAAAGGTCGGACCAAGCCAGGTTGACACGGCTCAGCACACACGCCCGGCCACAACAGCAGACAGTGGAGTGAGCAGACATTTCTGTTGTATTTTTGGCGTAATGTAAAAGTTGAGGATTTCTCTCTCATTTTTGACTTATTTGAGAGACGCTTGTTATTTTTTTTTTTTCTCTCTCTCTATCTCTCTTTATACTTGACTCATACTCATAGATTATAAGTGATAGTTTGTAATCTAGAGAGCAGATATTGATATTTCTCAGTAGATAGCCTCGGTGCCAACCTGTAAGTCACCTGTTAGCGCTCTCTGTCTGTCTGTCTGTCTGTCTGTCTGTCTGTCTGTCTGTCTGTCTGTCTGTCTGTCTGTCTCTCTGTCTCTCTGTCTCTGTCTCTCTCTCTCTCTCTCTCTCTCTCTCTCTCTCTCTCTTACTCACCTATCGTTATTCAACTCAGCCTGACTGCTTGTTCCGTCAAAGTGTGATGGATGGTTGAAGACGGGTATAAATCTTCTTGATGGATAGATTGGAAAATAAACCACTATCCTCTAAACCTTGGTTAGACAGGCGCAAATATCTCTCACGCATAATCTCTCTTTCCTCTCTCTCTCTCTCTCTCTTTCTCTCTCTCTTATCTCTCTCTGCATACGTATGTTGGTCATTCATTTATAAATACATGGCAAACACGCAAGCTACTTTGATGTTGGGTGAATAAGACTCAAGCGCCACATTAATATATATTTTTGAGAGGATGTAGTGACAGGGGTTTTGATCAGAGCCCAAATTGTACCCCTGATGGTGACAGTGTTAGTGGTGTTGGTGGTGTTAATGGTGACAGTGTTAGGGGTGATGGTGGTGTTAATGGTGACAATGTTAGGGGTGATGGTAGTGTTAATGGGAGGGGGGGAGCGAGAGTTACTTCCTCTCCAAAGCATTTTCAACTTTATTCGCATTAATAACATTTCACGCAGATCTCCCTATCCACTCTGCTTCACAAGTTAATTTTTCTTTCCTTTTTACCAATAGGCAATCAGTATTTTTGTCCGAAATTTAATCCATTCACTAAAAATGGGTTGAGCCTCTCGCTGCTGTTAAAAAAAAATCATTTTAATTTATAAATTTAATTTTTTTTAGTATACAAAGACTTTCATGCAAGAATTTTAAGCCTCGATGAAACTGTATGCACCAATGTACAAATGTTGTTTTTGTTTTATTGGGGGAAACAGTCGCCGGCAGCCATCTGAGACTAGCTCACAATTTTTATCCAGAGGATTGAGGTTGTACAACTGCTTGTGTCCAGGTAAAACACTCAGGGGTTTAGCAGTGTATGATATACAAGGCAACGTAGATCTTTTTACGGTTTTGGTCCAGTCTTAACTTGATGAGCAAGTCACATCACTGAGAGTGAGCAAGTCACATCATTGAGAGTGAGCAAGTCACATCACTGAGAGTGAGCAAGTCACATCACTGAGAGTGAGCAAGTCACATCATTGAGAGTGAGCAAGTCACATCACTGAGAGTGAGCAAATCACATCACTGAGAGTGAGCAAGTCACATCACTGAGGGTGAGCAAGTCACATCACTGAGGGTGAGCAAGTCACATCACTGAGAGTGAGCAAGTCACATCACTGAGAGTGAGCAAGTCACATCATTGAGAGTGAGCAAGTCACATCACTGAGAGTGAGCAAGTCACATCACTGAGAGTGAGCAAGTCACATCATTGAGAGTGAGCAAGTCACATCACTGAGAGTGAGCAAGTCACATCACTGAGAGTGAGCAAGTCACATCATTGAGAGTGAGCAAGTCACATCATTGAGAGTGAGCAAGTCACATCACTGAGAGTGAGCAAATCACATCACTGAGAGTGAGCAAGTCACATCACTGAGGGTGAGCAAATCACATCACTGAAAGTGAGCAAGTCACATCACTGAGAGTGAGCACGTCACATCACTGAGAGTGAGCAAGTCACATCACTGAGAGTGAGCAAGTCACATCACTGAGAGTGAGCAAGTCACATCACTGAGAGTGAGCAAGTCACATCACTGAGAGTGAGCAAGTCACATCATTGAGAGTGAGCAAGTCACATCGTTAACAGTGACCAAATCACATCGTTGACAGTGACCAAATCACATCACTGACCGTGACCAAGTCACATCACTGACAGTGACGAAGTCACATCACTGACAGTCACTAAATCACATCACTGAGAGTAAGCAAGACACATCACTGAAAATGGGCAAGTCACATCATTGAAAATGGGCAAGTCACATCACTGAGAGTGACCAGGTCACATCACTGAGAGTGACCAAGTCACATCACTGAGAGTTTTACTCTTAAATAACGTTATCATAACATGCAATGGTAATCAATTATCATTCATTCATTAGAGGTTTGCCGGTACTTCCGGCCCGGGTCTTCTCCATATGGTGACCCGGCTAATCAATTATCAAGGTTACTTCTCTCTTGTCAGTTAAACTTGACACGTTTATTTATTTATTATTTTTTTTATTCTCTGGCAACCCTTTAGGTTGAGCACATTCATGCTGGTGAAGGTCTCTTGATTTAAAGAAACTTAAGTAAGCTTCCTCGAATCAAATGGAATTATCTCCCACTTTCCAGCTGTTGGTAGACAATGAGAAAAGCCGAAAACTGGATTTGTATTATCCACTACGGGTTAATGCTTCCCCGTTATATATAAGTGCTCTGTTATCTGCTGTATGATGGCACTTCTCTTCCCCTCTCTCCAGGGAGGCAATCAGAAACAACCTGATTGGTCAGAGATGGGCCAGTAATTAGCTGACAGAGGTTGAAGCCTCCGCCTTTCCATGCGCTGCAAGACTCACCTGGGTTTGACACTATGAAACACAACCCACATCTCTTAAGAGTAGCTGAGGGTCACGGGTTTGAATCCTGCTGGGGCTACATGTAATTTCACGGGTTAGATTAAGACCTGACGAGTACTTAGCTGGCAGTGTACGTGTATGACCTGCCCCAGGAAGACAAGCTATAGTTAACTCCTTAAGGCCTTCTAATTCTGGCTGCCCATGATAAGGCTTTCGTGTGTCCTAGAGGCTTGAAGACCATCAAAACTGGAAAATAAGTTGAGAGCGTTGGAATGTATATTTCACTAAGTCGATATTTAACGAATGTGGTAAATTGGCTGTCCAGAGATAAGTGGTCTTCACTGGCTATTCCCAGATGTCGAAACCATAAAAAAAACTTGCCAAAGAGTGTTGAAAATGACTACTATAAAGACCACACGACTAGACCAATAAAGAAGTGAACGTTGGAATATTCTTCGGAGGAGCGAAGATCACAGATTCTGTCAGGAAAATCTGCACACTGAAAAATACAGCCTTGGGAAACTGCGAACTAACGGGCCACACTACCATAATTACTCTCTTTCGGGAATTTCAAGGTGTGTGGGTAAAGGCGGAATCAAGATCCTTCTGGCGACTCCTTGGTTGAGTGAATGCTAGGCCACTGTTGTTAAACTCGACTCCTTCGTCTCTCGTTCTTCCTTTGATTGCACGAGGTGCAGCTGCTGGGAGGGACCTGGTGTGGGCTGCTGTTGCTGTTGCTGCTGCTGCTGTTTCTGCTTCTGCCGATGGTTGTGATGGCGAGTATCTGCAGGAGGATTAGCTCTGTGATCTCTTTTAGCCCTGATGCTACGTCTAGCGACTGAGGAAGCAGCACGAGAGAAACAGAAAGAGAGGGCAGACACCGCCGTGTGTCTCTCTGTGCGTCCCGACCTTCTAATGATAACAACAAGCCCTAGCAGGTAGAGCGTCAGCACCACACCGACGTACCACAGGGCGTGCTGCTGGGCCTCAGTGTGCATCTTTGTCACTTGCTCGTGGATTAGGAGTTGATGGGGTGTGGCACTCGAGTTTCCCTGGCACTGGCACCACAACACTTCGAACGGCACTCCTTCCATCTGTAATGCAAAGAAAAAAAATCTGTTATTCATCCACTGTTTATATATATTTTAATAATGGATGTTACCCATAAATCACACTTATCAATAATCTAAATTAGCAAATAACCCACATTTACTACAGGAAACGTTAGATGGCGTTTCGATCCGTCGTCAACCATGAAGCGGACAATTAGGTGTCAAAGTGATCCGAAAAGAGGTCGGAAAGGAAGGGAAAAAAGTAAGAACAGGTGACGGAAACTCTGACCATCTGTTAATGTGTCATTTTTTTTTTTTTTTTTTTTTGCTTTTCGTAACTCTCATTGTTTATAAGTATTTTTCTCCAATGTGTCTTTGTCTTTCCCCATCATCTATTCTCTTTATTATCTTTACTGCGAAAACAAGTGAAATGGGAGAATAAGTAACTTTCATCCACAGGAAATGACATAGAGTGGAAGTCAATAACTTCAATATGGGTTGAAACAGCCGCTCATGTTACTACTACAGTTGCTGCTGCTGGTTCTGCTGGTACTTCTACTACTACTACTACTACTACTACTACTACTACTACTACTACTACTACTACTACTACTACTATTACTACTACTACTACTACTACTACTACTACTACTATTACTACTACTACTACTACTACTACTACTACTACTACTATTACTACTACTACTACTACTACTACTACTACTACTACTACTACTACTACTATAGCTATCCTGCAGCTGCTATTGTGATTACTGCTTACAGTATTACTACTATTGTTCTTACTGCTGCCGCTGCTTCTCCTCTTCTACTGTTACTGCTGCAACTACCACTACTGATACTACTACTATTACTAATAATTATATTATATAGTTTCTGATATTACTTTTACTCCTGTTTCAACTACTATCAACAATGTTGTTGCTGCCGCTGCTGCTACATCTACAAAGAAACGGGTGGTAATAAAGACGCCTTGATTTAAATTATTACAAGAATAAATTTAACGTTAACACATTCACTGCTCGTATTTGGTTTAATCTACCCGACTTTGAAATATAAACTGCGTTTCGGTCCTTAGATAATGATTCACTAGAAGTGATGACTTTTGCAACTTAATCTTACGGAATAATATATATATATATATATATATATATATATATATATATATATATATATATATATATATATATATATATATATATATATATATATATATATATATATATATATGCAATAATATCACAGTAAACAGGTGATTTCAGAATATGCAAAACAACCACTCTGAAAGAATAGAGAAATTCCAAGCGCTTTCGTGACTACTCACATTATCAAGGAACTATGAAAGTAAAGCATCCAAGGAAGCTATATAAGGGGTCTGGCCAGCACCTCACTATCAGATCCCACAACGGTTAACACCTGACGCGCGCCGACCCAACTTGGATAGGTCCTTTGCACAACTCACCCACAAACTATTCTACCCAAGAAAATTTAAAAATTATTATTTGTCCAGTGTATTATTAAATTCTTCCCAAATTCTATTAATTATAAATGGATCTAATTTATATAAACCAAAGGAAATATTCATATTATTGTCAAAACTGCTTTTTATGAAACTAGATTCAATTATATTCCTGTCGACCAGGGACTTGCTTGATACTACTTTCTCAACTTTTTGAAAATCAATTGGATGGTTAAAATCTCTTACATGAATAAATAGAGCATTGGAATCTTGTCCAGTTCTAATGCTATATTTATGTTGTTTTAATCTTAGTTCGAGATTTTTACCAGTTTGACCGTAATAAACTTTATCGCAAATTTTACAAGGAATCTTATAGACACATCCATCAGCATTTTGGGGGGAATTCTTTATCAAAAGATTTTTTTTACTGTATCAAGATTTTTGAATACAACTTTAATATTAAAAGTCTTAAGAAGAGAAGGCATACCAACAAAGTTTCATGGTAAGGGAGAACCAACATATTTTTAGTTGAATAAGGCTGGTTGTCCCTTTGTGGATTGTAAAAAATATTTCTAGCAACTTTAAAAGATTTATCAATTACATTTCTTGGGTATTTTAAATCATTACCTATTTCATAAATTTTGGATATTTCCTCATCTATGAACTCAGGACTACAAATTCGTAAAGCTCTTAAAAACATTGATGAGAAAACAGACAGTTTGACTCTATCTTGATGCGATGAATAATAGTGGACATAGGAACAGTTATTTGTAGGTTTTCTGTAAATTTTAAATTTGAATTCATTATTACCCTTAATAATTAAAACATCTAGAAAAGGCAATGAGTTATTTTCTTCAAAGCTAATTAATTTTCCAAGGAAATGGTGTATATCTTCATTTTTGGGCATAAGACACAAAATATCATCAACATATCTAAACCATTTAGCTCTATTAGGGAGGATTGTGTTAAGCAACCTTGTTTCAAAAAATTCCATGTATAGGTTACTAAGAACAGGTGAAAGAGGATTTCCCATTGCCATACCAAACTTCTGAGTGTAAAACTTATCATTAAATACAAATTTTGCATCAACAATGCAAAGTTTAATAAGTTTAATGATAGTAGGAACTGGCAATGGTAAATAATAGTTAACGAGTTCTTCAGATAAGAAACTTAATAAATCATCAACAGGAACTTTCGTAAACAAGAAAGTAACATCAAAACTAACCATGTTAAAATCATTTAAGTCAGTCAATGAGCTTAATTTATCAACCAAGTCTATGTTGTTTTTAACATTAAAGTTAGAAATTTTGCCAACAATAGGGCTCAAAATATCAACAAGCCATTTGGATAATTTATATGAAACTGACCCTATGGAGCTAAAAATTAAGTCGAATTTTTAACTTGTGGGACTTGATAAGTGCAGAAGAAAACTGTGAAACAAAAGATATATGATTAGGAAAGCTTATCGAGAACATTCTGAAGAGTCGTGTGGTATGGACTAATAAAAACACACAAACCAGGGAATCCAGTCAGACCAATTATTAGCTCCATAGGGTCAGTTTCATATAAATTATCCAAATGGCTTGTTGATATTTTGAGCCCTATTGTTGGCAAAATTTCTAACTTTAATGTTAAAAACAACATAGACTTGGTTGATAAATTAAGCTCATTGACTGACTTAAATGATTTTAACATGGTTAGTTTTGATGTTACTTTCTTGTTTACGAAAGTTCCTGTTGATGATTTATTAAGTTTCTTATCTGAAGAACTCGTTAACTATGATTTACCATTGCCAGTTCCTACTATCATTAAACTTATTAAACTTTGCATTGTTGATGCAAAATTTGTATTTAATGATAAGTTTTACACTCAGAAGTTTGGTATGGCAATGGGAAATCCTCTTTCACCTGTTCTTAGTAACCTATACATGGAATTTTTTGAAACAAGGTTGCTTAACACAATCCTCCCTAATAGAGCTAAATGGTTTAGATATGTTGATGATATTTTGTGTCTTATGCCCAAAAATGTAGATATACACCATTTCCTTGGAAAACTAAATAGCTTAGCCCATTCTATAAACTTTACTGTTGAGTTTGAAGAAAATAACTCATTGCCTTTTCTAGATGTTTTAATTATTAAGGGTAATAATGAATTCAAATTTAAAATTTACAGAAAACCTACAAATAACTGTTCCTATGTCCACTATTATTCATCGCATCAAGATAGAGTCAAACTGTCTGTTTTCTCATCAATGTTTTTGAGAGCTTTACGAATTTGTAGTCCTGAGTTCATAGATGAGGAAATATTCAAAATTTATGAAATAGGTAATGATTTAAAATACCCAAGAAATGTAATTGATAAATCTTTTAAAGTTGCTAGAAATATTTTTTACAATCCACAAAGGGACAACCAGCCTTATTCAACTAAAAATATGTTGGTTCTCCCTTACCATGAAAACTTGGTTGATATGCCTTCTCTTCTTAAGACTTTTAATATTAAAGTTGTATTCAAAAATCTTGATACAGTAAAAAAAACTTTTGATAAAGAATTCCCCCAAAATGCTGATGGATGTGTCTATAAGATTCCTTGTAAAATTTGCGATAAAGTTTATTACGGTCAAACTGGTAAAAATCTCGAACTAAGATTAAAACAACATAAATATAGCATTAGAACTGGACAAGATTCCAATGCTCTATTTATTCATGTAAGAGATTTTAACCATCCAATTGATTTTCAAAAAGTTGAGAAAGTAGTATCAAGCAAATCCCTGGTCGACAGGAATATAATTGAATCTTGTTTCATAAAAAGCAGTTTTGACAATAATATGAATATTTCCTTTGGTTTATATAAATTAGATCCATTTATAATTAATAGAATTTGGGAAGAATTTAATAATACACTGGACAAATAATAATTTTTTAAATTTTCTTGGGTAGAATAGTTTGTGGGTGAGTTGTGCAAAGGACCTATCCAAGTTGGGTCGGCGCGCGTTAGGTGTTTAACCGTTGTGGGTTCTGATAGTGAGGTGCTGGCCAGACCCCTTATATAGCTTCCTTGGATGCTTTACTTTCATAGTTCCTTGATAATGTGAGTAGTCACGAAAGCGCTTGGAATTTCTCTATTCTTTCAGAGTGGTTGTTTTGCATATATATATATATATATATATATATATATATATATATATATATATATATATATATATATATATATATATATATATATATATATATATATATATATATATATATATATATATATAAATATATATATATATATATATATATATATATATATATATATATATATATATATATATATATATATACAATGTGATGATATATCATGAATTTCCTAAAATGTATTAAAAGTGTCTGTTGGGTTAATATATAGAATTTAAAATTCTTTTCAGCGTTACCAATTAAAACGGATAACTTGGAACAGCCGCATTATAGGAGACTTCTGGGAAATAGAAACGAGAAACATTGGTTTTTTTATTGATAATTTCTGGAAATATAATTTCTCGAAATAATCCTGTCGCTTAGTGCTCATCAATGGATGGTCGTAAAATACCTGACAAAAGATTTATGTGAAATATTTTTTATTGAGGTATTTAATA
The DNA here is from genome assembly GCF_038502225.1 of Cherax quadricarinatus. Classification (NCBI taxonomy): domain Eukaryota; kingdom Metazoa; phylum Arthropoda; class Malacostraca; order Decapoda; family Parastacidae; genus Cherax; species Cherax quadricarinatus. Next base: position 54,270,550 of record NC_091295.1, read on the forward strand.
ATGGTTCAGAATTACTAAAAAATTCGGAAAGCAGCACATTTTTTTAAAAAATTCCATCCAGGTGACTGCAATTAGCGGACGGAGGATCGAGCCTTTTATCACTCCGAGTGCAGAAAGACCCCCCCCCCATCCCAGGGGAGGATAAAGTTAGACAGACGACACGAAAGTTCTCAATTAAAAGTTTCTCTCATGAGAAATTGGAAAGAACTACAGCTAGCGTCTTTTGACGTAGATGGATGTGAGATTAAGAGTTAGTCTGTGATGGTTGTACCTGTCCTTGTCACGTATCCTGTCCTTGTCACGTATCCTGTCCTTGTCACGTATCCTGTCCTTGTCACGTATCCTGTCCTTGTCACGTATCCTGTCCTTGTCACGTATCTTGTCCTTGTCACGTATCCTGTCCTTGTCACGTATCCTGTCCTTGTCACGTATCCTGTCCTTGTCACATATCCTGTCCTTGTCACATATCCTGTCCTTGTCACGTATCCTG
>NC_091295.1:54276039-54288539 GCF_038502225.1 Cherax quadricarinatus
TTGCTATTGTTAGTAGCACCCTATCGTCATTGTTCGGGCCTTGCTATTGTTAGTAGCAATCTATTGTCATTGTTGGGGCCTTGCTATTGTTAGTAGCAACCTATCGTCATTGTTGGGGCCTTGCTATTGTTAGTAGCAACCTATCGTCATTGTTGGGGCCTTGCTATTGTTAGTAGCAATCTATCGTCATTGTTGGGGCCTTGCTATTGTTAGTAGCAATCTATTGTCATTGTTTGGGCCTTGCTATTGTTAGTAGCAATCTATTGTCATTGTTGGGGGCCTTGCTATTGTTAGTAGCAACCTATCGTCATTGTTGGGGCCTTTCTATTGTTAGTAGCAATCTATTGTCATTGTTGGGGCCTTGCTATTGTTAGTAGCACCCTATCGTCATTGTTGGGGCCTTGCTATTGTTAGTAGCAACCTATCGTCATTGTTGGGGCCTTGCTATTGTTAGTAGCAACCTATCGTCATTGTTGGGGCCTTGCTATTGTTAGTAGCAACCTATCATCATTGTTGGGGCCATGCTATTGTTAGTAGCAACCTATCGTCATTGTTGGGGCCTTGCTATTGTTAGTAGCAACCTATCGTCATTGTTGGGGCCTTGCTATTGTTAGTAGCAATCTATCGTCATTGTTGGGGCCTTTCTATTGCTAGTAGCAACCTATCGTCATTGTTGGGGCCTTGCTATTGTTAGTAGCAATCTATTGTCATTGTTGGGGGCCTTGCTATTGTTAGTAGCAACCTATCGTCATTGTTGGGGCCTTTCTATTGTTAGTAGCAATCTATTGTCATTGTTGGGGCCTTGCTATTGTTAGTAGCACCCTATCGTCATTGTTGGGGCCTTGCTATTGTTAGTAGCAACCTATCGTCATTGTTGGGGCCATGCTATTGTTGGTAGCAATCTTTCGTCATTGGTGGGGCCTTGCTATTGTTAGTAGCAATCTATCGTCATTGTTGGGGCCTTGCTATTGTTAGTAGCAATCTATTGTCATTGTTGGGGGCCTTGCTATTGTTAGTAGCAACCTATCGTCATTGTTGGGGCCTTTCTATTGTTAGTAGCAATCTATTGTCATTGTTGGGGCCTTGCTATTGTTAGTAGCACCCTATCGTCATTGTTGGGGCCTTGCTATTGTTAGTAGCAATCTATCGTCATTGTTGGGGCCTTGCTATTGTTAGTAGCAATCTATCGTCATTGTTGGGGCCTTGCTATTGCTAGTAGCAATCTATCGTCATTGTTGGGGCCTTGCTATTGTTATCAGCTCAGTACTTTTGGTTGCTTGCTATTATTACTATTATTACTATTATTACTGGAAACAGCGTGTTCTTGCTCAAAATAATAATCTGCACTATACGTGAATAGTCTCAATTTTGAATTTATTTGGGGGAAAAAAAAAAGACTTAAAAACCCATTAAAAAAATATTCTTATAAAAATTCCCAAAATTTCATTTAACATGAAAACTTGTAACAGAGGTTTTTTCAATGCTTTTTTGGGGATTTTTTTTTTTTGAGCTCGTATCGGCTGGAGGAACCGATAAAGTTTATTATCCAAGAGTGTCTTTGAAAGTTCTAAAATTCCGTCTCAAGATCTGCGTTTTCCGATGAATTTAGAGGATATTTTATCTGTCAATTGACAAATTTTATAACAGATTGATGCAAATTATTGATGTAATAGAGTAACCGGGGTTTTCAGGCTTGAGGAAGTTTGTATTGTTCCTCAACCGGTTCCTCAACTGGTTCTTCCACCGGTTTCTCAATCGGTTGTAATTAAGTCATCATGAACCTGTCGACACTACTTCCATCCATTAATAAATGGTTGGAAGTAGTGCTGAAGCTAGTCATAGTTCCTGAACCAGTTGCAAACAGCTCTCGAAGCAGTTTTAAAATATTTCCTGAACCGGTTGGAAAAGTGGTTGAACCGTTTAGACAGTTCTAGACCTGGTAAGAGGCTATTTATTGAACCTGTTAGTTCTTGAACCTTTTAAAGATAATTCTTGAACCTCTTAGACATAGTTCTTGACGTGGTTTTATATATAGATCTTGACATGGTTAGATATAGTTCTTGACGTAGTTAGATATAGCTCTTGACATGGTTTCATATATTTCTTGACAGGGTTATATATAGTCATTGACGTGGTGAGATGCAGTCTTAGACTCCTTGAAAGATAATCCTTTAACCAATTAGAGATAAGATAAAAGCGCAGATCGTTTGCTTTTCCTATCTTTCAGCAACCCGAGCAATGCACATGTGACTTACTTCTCAACTTCGACGGTATTGCAAACCGCTTTTGACATGCAATTAGAGATAGTGCTTAGAACAAAGAGAGTTCCCCAGAAGAACGTGCAGAATTCTTAGATGAACACTGAGGAGAGCTAATGATTAGAGTTCTCCAGGGTTTGGTCTTGCCAGACTGTTTCAGACTGCAACTGTTGCAATTTGGCTGCATCGTTAAGAGCGGTCATAAGTGAGAAAGTTAGAGGAAGGGTAAATGAGGAGGGAGGTGGAGGAAATGGGATTAGGAGGAATGGGGAGATGGAGGAGAAGGAGGGGAGATGAGAGATAGTTTATTTTTAGGATGATTTGAGCTGGAACATGTTCGTACAGCATAATGACATCAACGAAATGAAGTCAGTTGATTAAATGAAATCGCAGGCCCACAGATGGCTCCAACTTCATCCTGTTCCCTATTTGTATGTCTCATAACAATAAAAATGCTTTAAAATGAGCTGGTGTAGGTAACAGCTCCTAGCTTGTAAATAAAATTAGGAACCTTGAACTAACCTTGTAAAACCTCGTGTAAAATAGAAAGAGAGAGAGAGAGAGAGAGAGAGAGAGAGAGAGAGAGAGAGAGAGAGAGAGAGAGAGAGAGAGAGAGAGAGAGAGAGAGAGAGAGAGATAATGGATGAATTATTGGCCTTTTTCTCGCTCTCCCTTAACATAAGTCATCCTTTCTGTTAAGATACATTAACTAGACTACAGTAAACTTAGTGAGTTGTAGTGAGAATACAATAGCAAACTTAGTGAGTTAAGGTGAAGAGACGGTACCAAGTTTAGTGAGTTAAGGAGGTGAAGAGACAGTATTAATCTTAGTGAGAGTTAAGGTGGGAAGAGAAAGAAATAAACTAGAGCCACAACAAAGTTGATCTCATGCGTAAAATTACATCCTTTTTTTTCTCATTCCCTAACTCGCTCCCTAGTCTGACTTTAGTTAACTGTTTTAGTTAACCAACAAGTTAACTGTTGTAGCTAACTAATTATCTTTGATCCAGACACTCTCTCACTCACTCTCTTTCCCCCAACACAGTAATTTAAACTTTCTTCCTGCCTCAGACAGACTTTTAATTTTTTCAAAACAAGTCAATAGCCAGACCATCCTAGACAAAAGCAGCCTGGCCAATCTCAACCGGTTTATATCAGCACACATCAAACTTTGCCTCATTCACGATGTTTATCTGACCCAAACTAGAGAACCTTTGTACTCTATCAGCTCTCTTCCATAAGAGGAACACTCTAAAGCTTCAGAAACCAGAAACCAAGACTCATGGATTTGTTGGTAAGTTCAACTTGAGAGAGAATACAAGCTTCATTGTCGAACTTACAACTAGAAGACTGGACTAGCTGTTGAAGAGCCAGCTTCAGAAATTGAAACTAGTTTCACGATATCTCTCAGTATTCCTCATTATCTCTCAGTATTTCTCAGTATCTCAATATCTCACACTGTCTCTCTCATCTTCTGTTCAATAGAAAACGCCAACTTTCTACATATAAAAATCAACAACCACACAGAATGACTCTTGCTTTGTCAGGACATAACTGATTTACTGCAGCTTTGTGCGTATTGCAACCTTTCTTGTGATTCTTTTAGTAACTGTCTCTACTAAGAACTGGGAATAGCCATAGGCTTACTGAATAGTGCTGTGATATATATTTATATATATATATATATATATATATATATATATATATATATATATATATATATATATATATATATATATATATATGCAATAAGATCACAGTAAACAGGTGATTTCAGAATATGCAAAACAACCACTCTGAAAGAATAGAGAAATTCCAAGGGCTTTCGTGACTACTCACATTATCAAGGAACTATGATAATGTGAGTAGTCACGAAAGCGCTTGGAATTTCTCTATTCTTTCAGAGTGGTTGTTTTGCATATATATATATATATATATATATATATATATATATATATATATATATATATATATATATATATATATATATATATATATATATATATATATATATATATATATATATATATATATTAAATATATGATGGGGTCCACCTCTGGTGTAAATTGTGGGACCCATAGCCTTGGACAAGTGGATAAAAAGGCTTCAAGGAAGAACATTTAGATTTCTTCCTGAAGCCGTTTGAATATTCCACTTTCCCTACCACCCCATCTTTTCATTCTTTTTTTACCATTAGGAATATTTTATTACATAACATGGTACAGAAGATTTAAGAGATACATTGTTGATATAAAGGTGACATATACGGTACATTCTGTCACGTGTATATCACCCATTATAAGGCGAAAATCTCATCCAGCTCCTCAGAGCTGGGGCGTGTGCCCAAAATACAGCAGGCATTACCCCTTCGAGCAGCCGCACTGAGCCGCTGGAACAGAAAACTAACTGCCCTGGGATCCCTAGTTACCCTGATGAGTCTTTTTCCCAGCTCCTTAAGGAATTTACATGCATTCTTTCCTCATGAGCCAAGGGTCTCTGAGCCTATGGGAACAAACATATAATGATGGGCAAGTTCTCAGTATTTTCTAGACTTTTGGGACTCCCTGAAGCTGGCAGCTGCCTCTCCTTGCTCCCTGGTGTATTGGAGATAGGTATCAGCCAAGGTAGAGGCACATGTATAGTCCCACACCACCTGCTTCCCGTCTGTCCAGGCTTGGAGGGTGATACCATCTGGACGCTTCTGGCTGCCATCAGATCTGCATAGCTGGGGTGGCTCCCTTACTGCTGGGCATCCGGCTGTTGTGAGGCTTCTCTTGATATTGATATTAACCTCCTCATGTCTTGCAGTCTTTCCCTCGGAATTACGGCACACACACACACACACACACACACACACACACACACACACACACACACACACACACACACACACACAGGTGAGTACACACACACACATATATATATATATATATATATATATATATATATATATATATATATATGTGTGTGTTTGTGTGTGTGTGTGTGTGTGTGTGTGTGTGTGTGTGTGTGTGTGTGTGCGTGTGTGTGTGTGTGTGTGTGTCTGTGTGTGTCTGTGTGTGTGTCTGTGTGTGTGTATAAGGCATTTGGAGGTTGAAAAATTTTCAAAACATTTTGAAATAGAGGAAAATTCTTGTACAACCGTAGGCTAACCCTGCAACAGCAACAGCGATGCAGCCACAACTGAGAGTGAACATTGAAATGATATAAAATACCGACAGGTTGTTAGGTAAGACACATATGCAACAGTTAGGTATCTTTACTTCGAAACTTTTCGCCTACACAGTAGACTTCTTCAGTCGAGTACAGAAAAGTTGATAGAAGCAGAAGAGACTTGAAGACGATGTAATCAGTCCATCACCCTTGAAGTTTTGAGGTGGTCAGTCAGACACTGCAAGACAAGGGTATCTTGGTACAGAACTGAAATCAACTTGGACAACTTCTACTAGTGAGAATGGCTGGATTTGAGAGGGACCTGACCTCCCAACGACTACATTCTTACCTCTACTACTGGCCTACATCTCACCTCCTGGCGGTATATAGGCTCCATCCTGTCACTTCAAGTCCATATTGTTTCAGACTATGGAACAATACTCTTCTCCAGACTGAGGGACTGACCACCTCAAAACTTCAAGGGTGATGGACTGATTACCTCTTCTTCAAGTCTCTTCTGCTTCTATCAACTTTTCTGTACTCGACTGAAGAAGCCTACTGTGTAGGCGAAACGTTTCGAAATAAAGATACCTAACTGTTGCATATGTGTCTTACCAAACACTACTGAGAGTACCAATTATCATCAGTGCAAGATGACTTTGCCTGTTGATTGGCAGAACTCCAAACCCAGACATGTCTGCTATCGTAAAAAACGTGTACGTATACATGTACTGCTAGTATATATGTATAAATATTTCTGTATGTGCATACACTAGTAAAAGAAAAGTCGAGGTGGTTCGCATATATTAATATCGTGTATGTGTGTGTGTGTAATAGTGGTAGTAGTAGCAGCAGTAGTAGTAGTAATACTACCAGTAGTAGTAGTAATAGTAGTACTAGTAGTACTAGTTGTAATAGTAGTTACTAGTTTTCAAAGGCACTTGCCGATAGACACGTGGCCTGTTCATATTGTGTGTGTGTGTGTGTGTGTGTGTGTGTGTGTGTGTGTGTGTGTGTGTGTGTGTGTGTGTGTGTGTGTGTGTTAGTGCTCTATTTTAATGGTCTACCTACAAACTAATAATATTTTATCCCATTATTTTTTTGCGTTTCTCATCTCAGAAGTTTTACAGGCTATAGAAGGATACTGTCCACATTTAAAAAAAAAAAATCCCCATTACTGTATCCCATTCCCTATTCCTTACCCCGTCATTTCTGGCTCGCTCCCCCTAACCCTAGCCAATATATTTTTCTCTTCCTAACGTTCCGTGTCTCAAGCCTTTTAATTGCTCCCAACTGTCGTTTTTTTTCCATTAAACTAGAATCGGCGTTTATTTCCTTAAAACACTTTTTTTTCTGTGTCTTGCTGGGCTTCGCGACCTGTGAAAGCAGTCTGGCTGGATTCTGAGAATTTTCGATTTTATTTCTCAGTTTTTTTTTGGCTGAGAACTCGATCTTTTTGGGAGCAGTTTAGCAGAGTTTTCCTCCTGTGTTTGTGTGTGTTGCAGCTCTGTTGCAGCTATGCTGCAGCTTTGTGCACCTTTGTGCTTCTTTGTGGACCAAATTAGATCCGTCAGCTTTATGGTTCGTCTTATTCTGTCTCGTATTCTGCTGTCTCCCTTTCCTCCTCCCAGTTTGGTTGCTTGTCTCTCTCTCTCTCTCTCTCTCTCTCTCTCTCTCTCTCTCTCTCTCTCTCTCTCTCTCTCTCTCTCTCTCTCTCTCTCTCTCTCTCAGATGTCATCAATTTTGCCTTAATATAAACATTAAGTGAGTGTTTATTCCCTGGTCTTTGGAATGCTTCCTAAACACCGCTTCAGTATTCCTCACCTCGGAATATTGCAGCAGTTAATTACGCGTTCACAGGAGCGTGAACTTAATTTCGGGTAAATACTTAGGCTTTTGATGCCTTTCATCGGAGGGAGAGAGAGAGAGAAACATGCAGACAGACAAACAGACAGACAGACAGACAGAAATACATGTAATGTATGTATGTATTTGTATGTTATTTCTGTATGTTATATATTTATGTAATGCATGTATGTATGTAATATATGTATGTATGTAATGTATGTATGTATGTATGTATGTATGTATGTATGTATGTATGTATGTATGTATGTATGTATGTATGTATGTATGTATGTATAGGAGGGAGAGGGTAGAGGCAATGAGAAGAGATAATTGAAGCTTATATTCATAGTATCGTCTTCATAACTGTTATTATTATGACTATGTTGTAAAACAGAAGAGAAATTATACAACGGGTGTATATAAATACCGGAGAGCTTTGATATGTTGGTATAAGTGTATAGGACACCCAGTTACGTATGCTGGTATGAGTGTATAGGACACCCAGCTACATACGTTGATATAGGTGTATAGGACACCCAATTACATATGTTGGTATAAGTGTATAGAACACCCAACTACATATGTTGGTATAAGTGTATAGGACACCCAGCTACATATGTTGGTATAAGTGTATAGGACACCCAGCTACATATGTTGGTATAAGTGTATAGAACACCCAGCTACATATGTTGGTATAAGTGTATAGGACACCCAGCTACATATGTTGGTATAAGTGTATAGAACACCCAACTACATATGTTGGTATAAGTGTATAGGACACCCATCTACATATGTTGGTATAAGTGTATAGGACACCCAGCTACATATGTTTGTATAAGTACATAGAACACCCAGCTACATATGTTGGTATAAGTGTATAGGACACCCAGCTACATATGTTGGTATAAGTGTATAGGACACCCAGCTACATATGTTGGTATAGTACATATGTGTATAGATAGCACCAGCTAGCTACATATGTTGGTATAAGTGTATAGGACACCCAGCTACATATGTTGGTATAAGTGTATAGGACACTCAGCTACATATGTTGGTATAAGTGTATAGGACCCCCAGCTACATATGTTGGTATAAGTGTATAGGACACCCAGTTACGTATGCTGGTATGAGTGTATAGGACACCCAGCTACATACGTTGATATAGGTGTATAGGACACCCAATTACATATGTTGGTGTAAGTGTATAGAACACCCAACTACATATGTTGGTATAAGTGTATAGGACACCCAGCTACATATGTTGGTATAAGTGTATAGGACACCCAGCTACATATGTTGGTATAAGTGTATAGGACACCCAGCTACATATGTTGGTATAAGTGTATAGGACACCCAGCTACGTATGTGTGGTTGGTATAAGTGTATAGGACACCCAGCTACATATGTTGGTATAAGTGTATAGAACACCTGGTATGAGTGTATAGGACAACGTACATACATGTTGGTATAAGTGTATAGGACACCCAGCTACATATGTTGGTATAGTGTATAGGACACCCAGCTACATATGTTGGTATAAGCGTATAGGATACCCAGCTACATATATTGGTATAAGTGTATAGGACACCCAGCTACATATATTGGTATAAGTGTATAGGACACCCAGCTACACATTGGACACACAAGTGCAAAGTTTTAGAAATATTTTGAAGGAGATTGTTTGGTAGAGCTTTTAGAGAGATCAAGAATAAGATATCGTGTCCCGTGACTGCTCTGAAATTTCGTAAGAAACGATACGGGAAGGACAGAGTTAGGTGGATTTGCATTGAGACTTGAAATGGAGAATTTGTCATGTAATGATTTAGAAAACCGACACGTTGAAGACTCTGTATTGGGAATCCGTATTGCGGAAACGTTTCTCCAGCCAGTGGCTTCTTCAGTCCAATACAGAGTTGAACACATCGACTCAAGGCTGAGGGACTGATTACCTCAAACCCTTCTTCACCTCCTCAAATCGCTCAGATTTTGCTTTATCAATCAGTATTTTATATATTCCACCTTTCTTCTCTGTGTCTGGACTGAAGAAGCCACTGGCTGGCGAATATTGCACAAGTGTCTCATTCTCAACTAAAACTAAATGGAACTAGAGGCTAGGATATACTACACGTTCGCTACGAAGGGAATGATCAAGATGTTGACATTTTTGAAGGATTTAACGAGGTGGATCGAGGGACAGTTGGAATGGCAGGAAGCAAGGACTTGGGGATGTATGTGAAATATACTCATATAAGCTTCGGGGATGTTGACAAGTAATTCTTTAACTTCAAGGTATTGAGGACGTTGCTGTTGTAAACAAAAAAAAAATACCAAAGTAGAAGTCACTGAAAAAATATAAGATTTTAAACACATCACCATACAGATAAAAATGATAATCAGCAGTGACAAATGATAATCAGCAGTGACAAATGATAATCAGCAGTGACAAATGATAATCAGCAGTGACAAATGATAATCAGCAGTGACAAATGATAATCAGCAGTGACAAATGATAATCAGCAGTGACAAATGATATTCATCAAATGATAATCAGCAGTGACAAATGTTAATCAGCAGTGACAAATGATAATCAGCAGTGACAAATGATAATCAGCAGTGACAAATGATATTCAGCAGTGGCAAATGATAATCAGCAGTGACAAATGTTAATCAGCAGTGACAAATGATAATCAGCAGTGACAAATGATAATCAGCAGTGACAAATGGTAATCAGCAGTGACAAATGATAATCAGCAGTGACAAATTATATTCAGCAGTGACAAATGATAATCAGCAGTGACAAATGATAATCAGCAGTGACAAATGATAATCAGCAGTGACAAATGATAATCAGCAGTGACAAATGATAATCAGCAGTGACAAATGATAATCAGCAGTGACAAATGATAATCAGCAGTGACAAATGATAATCAGCAGTGACAAATGATAATCAGCAGTGACAAATGATATTCAGCAGTGACAAATGATAATCAGCAGTGACAAATGATAATCAGCAGTGACAAATGATATTCAGCAGTGACAAATGATAATCAGCAGTGACAAATGATAATCAGCAGTGACAAATGATATTCAGCAGTGACAAATGATAATCAGCAGTGACAAATGTTAATCAGCAGTGACAAATGATAATCAGCAGAGACAAATGATAATGAGCAATGACAAATGATAATCAGCAGTGACAAATGATAATCAGCAGTGACAAATGATAACCAGCAGTGACAAATGATATTCAGCAGTGACCAATGATAATTAGCAGTGACAAATGATAATCAGCAGTGACAAATGATAATCAGCAGTGACAAATGATAATCAGCAGTGACAAATGATATTCAGCAGTGACAAATTATAATTAGCAGTGACAAATGATAATCAGCAGATACAAAGGATAATCAGCAGTGACAAATGATAATCAGCAGTGACAAATGATAATTAGCAGTGATAAGTGATAATCAGCAGTGACCATTGATAATCAGCAGTGACAAATGATATTCAGCAGAGACATTTGATAATCAGTAGTGACAAATGATAATCAGCAGTCACAAATGATAATCAGCAGTGACAAGTGATAATCAGTAGTGACCAATTATAATCAGCAGTGACCAATGATGATCAGCAGTGACAAATGATAATTAGTAGTGACAAATAATAATCAGCAGTGACAAATGATAATCAGTAGTGTCAAATGTTTTGAGTTTGCTTGTTCGATACGAACAAGAAACTCAACACAAGTACAAGGGATAGAATTCAGATCTGAACCCCACGAGCAGGTAAAGGATGTATATAAATATTATAAAGGATGACCTTAGCTTTAGGGAACACAACGAAGCAAATCTTGCCAAGTCAAGGAAATATTACGGTGAATCCTGGACACTTTTAAAATAATAGAAGCTGTGCCTCTGTTCCCTCGTATACAGTGCTGTCCTGTCTCTAACATCTGCCTTCAAGGCATGCGAGATATTCAAGCTAGAAAATATACCAAGATCATTTGCTACTCGCATACTATCAATACAACATTTACACATTACAGATAGTTTCAAAAAACTGTAAATGAACTCTCTTTTTAAGGATTAAAGAGAGAGAGAGAGAGAAATCTCATCTGTAAATGAAAAATATTTGAGGGTCACTTAGCTAATCATAAAATCGAGTGAAAGATATGAAAAGATGGGGAGATATCATGGGAGATATTTGAGAATAGTGTCAACACTTGTGATTCAGGACTCTTCAACTTCCTGCCAGCAGTCAGAGATTAATCTGCACAGACACTACTAGGTAAACACAGACAGTCAGCAACAGACACAGACACACACACACAGAGTACAAGAGAGTGTTCCTAGACAGAGACAGAACACAAACAGAACGACAGCAGCTGAGGGAGAGGACAAAAAAGCGAAAGGAGCGATGAAAGGAGACAAGGATGGAACCAGCAGAGGTCAGTCAGAGCAGAACAGAGCAGCAAGGGCAAGCACACACACAACTATCCTCAGAACCCCACAACCTATCACACCATCCCAACACAAACTATACAATCCATACCCACAGCTTCCACCCAACACCCAGCTACAGAATCCTACAGTATGCTACCAGGTCTCCCACCCTCACAGACCCCCCAAATCACAGTGTTGGAAAGGAAACTGAAGGTATGGTACACAAACGCTGATGGAATAACATGTAAGTGGTAGGAGTAGCACGAAAGAGTCAAAGAGGCATCACCGGACATCATAGCTCTCACAGAAACCAAGCTTACAGGTATGATAACAGATGCCATCTTTCCAATGGAATACCAGATCCTGAGGAAAGACAGAGGGAACAGGGGGGGGGTGGAGGAGTGGCACTGCTGATCAAAAACCGATGGAATTTTGATGAGCTTGAGAGAGGAGACAGCGGAGAAGAAAGTGATTACATAGCGGGAACGCTTCACTCTGGAGGTCCCAAGGTGGTAATTGCAGTGATGTATAAGCCACCACAGAACAGCAGGAGGCCAAGGCAAGAGTATGACAAGAGCAATAGAGCGATGGTTGACACACTGGCTGCAGTGGCCAGAAGAGCTCATGCATGCAGGGCAAAGCTCCTGATCATGGGAGACTTTAACCACAAGATCGATTGGGAGAAGTTGGAGCCACATGGGGGCCAAGATACATGGAGGGCTAAGATAATGGAGGTGGTACTGGAAAACTTCATGTACCAACACGTAAGGGACACTACAAGAGAGAGAGGAGAGGATG
>NC_091295.1:54293539-54323539 GCF_038502225.1 Cherax quadricarinatus
ATGCTTTGTTATTGTTGCTTTCTTATTTACCGTTGCTGCTTTTCTTCTTTGCCGTTGTTGCTTTTTTCTTTACCGTTGTTGCTTTTCTTCTTTGCCGTTGTTGCTTTTTTCTTTACCGTTGTTGCTTTTCTTCTTTGCCGTTGTTGTTTTTTTTCTTTGCAGTTGTTGCTTTTTTTCTTTGCAGTTGTTGCTTTTCTTCTTTACCGTTGTTGCTTTTTGCTTTACCGTTGTTGCTTTTCTTCTTTGCCGTTGTTGCTTTTTTTCTTTGCAGTTGTTGCTTTTCTTCTTTACCGTTGTTGCTTTTTTTCTTTGCAGTTGTTGCTTTTCTTCTTTACCGTTGCTGCTTTTCTTCTTTACCGTTGTTGTTTTTTTCTTTACCGTTGTTGCTTTTCTTCTTTGCAGTTGTTGCTTTTCTTCTTTACCGTTGCTGCTTTTCTTCTTTACCGTTGTTGTTTTTTTTCTTTACCGTTGTTGCTTTTCTTCTTTGCAGTTGTTGCTTTTCTTCTTTACCGTTGCTGCTTTTCTTCTTTACCGTTGTTGTTTTTTTTCTTTACCGTTGTTGCTTTTCTTCTTTACCGTTGTTGCTTTTCTTCTTTACCGTTGCTGCTTTTCTTCTTTACCGTTGTTGCTTTTTTTCTTACCGTTGTTGCTTTTCTTCTTTACCGTTGCTGCTTTTCTTCTTTACCGTTGCTGCTTTTTTTCTTACCGTTGTTGCTTTTCTTCTTTACCGTTGTTGCTTTTCTTCTTTACCGTTGTTGCTTTTCTTCTTTACCGTTGTTGCTTTTCTTCTTTACCGTTGTTGCTTTTCTTCTTTACCGTTGTTGCTTTTCTTCTTTACCGTTGTTGCTTTTCTTCTTTACCGTTGTTGCTTTTCTTCTTTACCGTTGTTGCTTTTCTTCTTTACCGTTGTTGCTTTTCTTCTTTACCGTTGCAGCTTTTCTTTGCCGTTGCTTCTTAATCTGTCTTCTGCGTGTTCTTACATTCTTTGCCTTAAGTTTTATTATTATTATTATTATTATTATTATTATTATTATTATTATTATTATTATTATTATTATTATTATTATTATTATTATTATTATCATTATGAAGGATCTTATATTTTTAACAACGATGTGATTAAAAACTGCAACAGTTTTAAAGAGTTTTGGCAATACAAAATTTTGTGCTGCCTTTCCAGGGATCTGCAAAATTTACACCGTGGGGGAGAACAGTGTGTGATTTACAACCTTACACCCTGAGGAGAATGGTGTGTGATTTACACACTTACACCATGAGGAGAATGGTGTGTGATTTACAAACTTACACCCTGAGGAGAATGGTGCGTGATTTACACACTTACACCATGAGGAGAATGGTGTGTGATTTACAAACTTACACCCTGAGGAGAATGGTGTGTGATTTACAACCTTACACCATGAGGAGAATGGTGTGTGATTTACAAACTTACACCCTGAGGAGAATGGTGTGTGATTTACAAACTTACACCCTGAGGAGAATGGTGTGTGATTTACAACCTTACACCCTGAGGAGAATGGTGCGTGATTTACACACTTACACCATGAGGAGAATGGTGTGTGATTTACAAACTTACACCCTGAGGAGAATGGTGTGTGATTTACAACCTTACACCATGAGGAGAATGGTGTGTGATTTACAAACTTACACCCTGAGGAGAATGGTGTGTGATTTACAAACTTACACCATGAGGAGAATGGTGTGTGATTTACAACCTTACACCCTGAGGAGAATGGTGTGTGATTTACAAACTTACACCCTGAGGAGAATGGTGTGTGATTTACAAACTTACACCCTGGGGAGAATGGTGTGTGATTTACAAACTTACACCCTAAGGAGAATGGTGTGTGATTTACAACCTTACACCCTGGGGAGAATGGTGTGTGATTTACAACCTTACACCCTGAGGAGAATGGTGTGTGATTTACAAACTTGCACCCTGAGGAGAATGGTGTGTGATTTACAACCTTACACCCTGAGGAGAATGGTGTGTGATTTACAAACTTACACCATGAGGAGAATGGTGTGTGATTTACAAACTTACACCCTGAGGAGAATGGTGTGTGATTTACAACCTTACACCCTGAGGAGAATGGTGTGTGATTTACAAACTTACACCCTGAGGAGAATGGTGTGTGATTTACAACCTTACACCATGAGGAGAATGGTGTGGTGTGTGATTTACAAACTTACACCCTGAGGAGAATGGTGTGTGATTTACAAACTTACACCCTGAGGAGAATGGTGTGTAATTTACAAACTTACACCCTGAGGAGAATGGTGTGTGATTTACAAACTTACACCCTGAGGAGAATGGTGTGTGATTTACAAACTTACACCCTGAGGAGAATGGTGTGTGATTTACAAACTTACACCCTGAGGAGAATGGTGTGTGATTTACAACCTTACACCCTGGGGAGAATGGTGTGTGATTTACAAACTTACACCCTGAGGAGAATGGTGTTTGATTTACAAACTTACACCCTGGGGAGAATGGTATGTGATTTACAAACTTACACCCTGAGGAGAATGGTGTGTGATTTACAAACTTACACCCTGAGGAGAATGGTGTGTGATTTACAACCTTACACCCTGGGGAGAATGGTGTGTGATTTACAAACTTACACCCTGAGGAGAATGGTGTGTGATTTACAAACTTACACCCTGGGGAGAATGGTGTGTGATTTGCAAACTTACACCCTAAGGAGAATGGTGTGTGATTTACAACCTTACACCCTGGGGAGAATGGTGTGTGATTTACAACCATACACCCTGAGGAGAATGGTGTGTGATTTACAAACTTGCACCCTGGGGAGAATGGTGTGTGATTTACAAACTTACACCCTGAGGAGAATGGTGTGTGATTTACAACCTTACACCCTGGGGAGAATGGTGTGTGATTTACAAACTTACACACTGGGAGAACGGTGTGTGATTTACAAACTTATACCCTGTGGAGAATAGTGAGTGATTTACAAACTTGCACCCTGGGGAGAATGGTGTGATTTACAAACACCTTATGGACAATGGTGTGTCATTTACAAACTTACACCCTGAGGAGAATGATGTGTGATTTTTAAGCTTACACCCTGGGGAGAATGGTGGGATTTACAAACACCTTATGGACAATGGTGTGTGATTTACAAACTTACACCCTGAGGAGAATGATGTGTGATTTATAAGCTTACACCCTGGGGAGAATGGTGTGATTTACAAACACCTTATTGACAATGGTGTGTCATTTACAAACTTACACCCTGAGGAGAATGATGTGTAATTTATAAGCTTACACCCTGGGGAGAATGGTGTGTGATTTACAAGCACACACCCTGGGTAGAATTCTGTCTGATTTACAAGCTTACACCCTGGGGAGAATGGTGTGATTTACAAACGCACACCCTGCGTAAAATTCTGTGTGCTTTACAAATTTACACCCTGAAGAATAGTATGTGATTTACAAACTTGCGTCGTGGGGCGAGTAGTGCGTGATTTATAAACTTACACTGTTGGTATAGTGGAAAAATAAATTTACATCATGGGAGGAGTAGTGATTTACAAATTTGTCTGTAGTAAACAAGGGCAGGTTAATTTACACAAATTTACTCGTAGTAAAATAATGACAGGTTATTTACACAAATTTTCCTGCAATAAACTAGGACTAATTTACACAAATTTACCCGTACTAAGGCAGGTAATTTACACAAATGTGCGCCTAATAACGAATATAATTATTTACAAAATAGTTATATAAATCCCGCTATTTTTTTTCAGAAATAATTACCTACCTTATTTTCTCCGTTTGTTGAGATGTAAAATGTATGAGCTTTTCAATTTTGAATTTGGGTCCTGTTAGCAAGATCCATTGGTTTCCAAGACGTCAAATGTATTTCAGTCGTTTCGAACGTATATATCTTGAGGAAAACGTTATTAGATGTGAGGACAGCACTAATTGTCTTCCATATTTGGAACTGATTTCCATTAAAATAAGCTTTTTGACTGGGCGAAACGTGTCATTTCTATTGCATGGTTAATGTGTATAGGCCAGAATGTGCAGACTCGAGCGTTCGATGTGTGTGCGGGGAAAGTTGGCTTGTGTTATGTGTCGGGTCGTGGTGAGAGAGAAGCCAGGGAGAGCAAGTTTGTGAATCCGTCACTCACGATGTTCCGGGCCACACTGAACCCAACACGAGGCGAACTTTACCAGGTGCTCAGACGAGGTGGAGGAGGAGGAGGAGGGGAAAGAGGAGTTGGATGAGGAGGAAGAGGGGAAAGAGGAGTTGGATGAGGAGGAAGAGGGGAAAGATGGTGGTGGTGGGGAAGACCAGGATGAATAGTAGTAGTAGATGGAGGCAGTGAATACTGGAGGATGAGATGATAGTTGAGCAGGATCAGATGATGCTGGAGAAGAAGGAAGAGGAGGAGGGGGAGGGGCAAAGAAAGACGAGGAGGGGGAGATGGTGGTGATGGTAGTGGAAGACCAGGATTAGTACTAGTAGTAGTAGTAATAGTAGCAGACGGAGGTAGTGAGTACTGGAGGATGAGATAGAAGAGGTGTCTAAGGGCCTTCAGAAAGGGGAAGACTGATGGAACGAGAAAAAGGGCAGGGAAGAAAGGAGCGAATGAGGGAACGACGGAAAAAATAAGGAGTGAGGGGGAAGTGTGCATAATGCCATCTCTCTCTCTTTTTCTCTCTATCTCTCTTTCTCTCTCTCTCACTCTCACTATTTCTCTCGAGAGAGAGATCCTTAACCTAGGGATTCTTAACCTAACCCTGTGTAAAAGAGAGAGAGAGCGAGAGAGAGAGAGAGAGAGAGAGAGAGAGAGAGAGAGAGAGAGAGAGAGAGAGAGAGAGAGAGAGAGAGAGAGAGAGAGAGAGAGAGAAAGAAAGAGAGAATGACATTTACAGAAAAAAAATCAGTAAGCCAATTTTGACGAGCTTCCTGATTTTTTTCTCCCAGTTCAACAAACATTTATTTTCTTCTTTGATTTTTTTTATTGTTCGACTTTTATGTCCAAGATATGAAAATAATTTTTTGGTAATTTTTCCCCGTGAATTACATTGGAAATATAATTCTCTTTTGTTTCTTTAATTTTCTCAAAAAATCTCATTTTTTTCCGTGATATTATATAAAGAAAATAACTGCAGGTAGGAATTATTAGTGGAAAAATTGGAACGAGAATGAATAATTATTATAATGATAATTAGTGATAACATTATTGATAATAATTTGTTATCATGTGTTATCATTCCCAAAAATGATATCTGGTTATCATTCTTAAAGAAGATAGATTATTACTCACAGGAATGATGATTTTATATCTACCTGGAGGAGTTCTGGGGGTCAACGCCCCCGCTGCGTGGTACAGGTTAAGGCCTCGCCGAGAATCAGCACTTGATCAACCAGGCTGTTACTGCTGGACAGGCACAATCCAATGTGTCAATCGCACTGTATCAATCTCACTCGTATCTATCTCACTCGTATCTTTGCTGTCATCAGTGCAATTCCCATCTTGTTTAAGCAAGGGCCTGATACCAGACCTGATTTTTTGTCTTGTTTTCGCATATGAAAAGAAATATTGGGATTTCTTTAAATTTGTTTATGATTTTTAGCTCCTGTCTCTTCTGGATAATGTAAGTTTCATGTGTGTATGTGTGTATGTGTGTGTGTATGTGTGTGTGTGTGTGTGTGTGTGTGTGTACTCACCTAGTTGTACTCACCTAGTTGAGGTTGCAGGGGTCGAGTCCAAGCTCCTGGCCCCGCCTCTTCACTGGTCGCTACTAGGTCACTCCCCCTGAACCGTGAGCTTTATCATACCTCTGCTTAAAGCTATGTATGGATCCTGCCTCCACTACATCGCTTCCCAAACTATTCCACTTCCTTACTACTCTGTGACTGAAGAAATACTTCCTTACATCCTTGTGATTCATCTGTGTCTTCAACTTCCAACTGTGTCCCCTTGTTGCTGTGTCCCATCTCTGGAACATCCTGTCTTTGTCCACCTTGTCAATTCCTCTCAGTATTTTGTATGTTGTTATCATGTCCCCCCTATCTCTCCTGTCCTCCAGTGTCGTCAGGTTGATTTCACTTAACCTCTTCTCGTAGGACATATCTCTTAGCTCTGGGACTAGTCTTCTTGCAAACATTTGCACTTTCTCTAGTTTCTTTACGTGCTTGGCTAGGTGTGGGTTCCAAACTGGTGCCGCATACTCCAATATGGGCCTAACGTACACGGTGTACAGGGTCCTGAACGATTCCTTATTAAGATGTCGGAATGCTGTTCTGAGGTTTGCTAGGCGTCCATATGCTGCAGCAGTTATTTTGTTGATGTGTGCTTCAGGAGATGTGCCTGGTGTTATACTCACCCCAAGATCTTTTTCCTCGAGTGAGGTTTGCAGTCTCTGGCCCCCTAGACTGTACTCCATCTGCGGTCTTCTTTGCCCTTCCCCAATCTTCATAACTTTGCACTTGGTGGGGTTGAACTCCAGGAGCCAATTGCTGGACCAGGTCTGCAGCCTGTCCAGATCCCTTTGTAGTTCTGCCTGGTCTTCGATCGAATGAATTCTTCTCATCAACTTCACGTCATCTGCAAACAGGGACACTTCAGAGTCTATTCCTTCCGTCATGTCGTTCACAAATATCAGAAACAGCACTGGTCTTAGGACTGACCCCTGTGGGAACCCGCTGGTCACAGGTGCCCACTCTGACACCTCGCCACGTACCATGACTCGCTGCTGTCTTCCTGACACGTATTCCCTGATCCATTGTAGTGCCTTCCCTGTTATCCCTGCTTGGTCCTCCAGTTTTTGCACTAATCTCTTGTGTGGAACTGTGTCAAACGCCTTCTTGCAGTCCAAGAAAATGTAATCCACCCACCCCTCTCTCTCTCTTGTCTTACTGCTGTCACCATGTCATAGAACTCCAGTAGGTTTGTGACACAGGATTTCCCGTCCCTGAAACCATATTGGCTGCTGTTGATGAGATCATTCCTTTCCAGGTGTTCCACCACACTTCTCCTGATAATCTTCTCCATGACTTTGCATACTATACATGTCAGTGACACTGGTCTGTAGTTTAGTGCTTCATGAATGTCTCCTTTTTTGAAGACTGGGACTACATTTGCTGTCTTCCATTCCTCAGGCAATCTCCCTGTTTCGATAGATGTATTGAATATTGTTGTTAGAGGTACACATAGCGCCTCTGCTCCCTCTCTCAGGACCCATGGGGAGATGTTATCCGGCCCCATTGCCTTTGTGTGTGTGTGTGTGTGTGTGTGTGTGTGTGTGTGTGTGTGTGTGTGTGTGTGTGTGTGTGTGTGTGTGTGTATTAAATTACTTCCTAACATCTCTTTGACTCAACTGATTGCTCAGCTTCCAACTGTGACCCCTTGTTTCTGTGTTCCATCTCTGGAACATCCTGTCTCTGTCCCTGTTTATTTCTTGTAGTATTTTGTATGTCGTTATCATGTCTTCCCTTACCTTCCTGTCGGCCACTGTCGTCAGGCATGTGTGTGTGTATGTATGTGTGTGTGTGTGTGTGTGTGTGTGTGTGTGTGTGTGTGTGTGTGTGTGTGTGTGTGTGTGTGTGTGTGTGTGTGTGCGTGCGTGCGTATGTGTGTGTGTGTGTGTGTGTGTGTGTGTGTGTGTGTGTGTGTGTGAGTGTAATCAGTTATTTTTTCTCTCCTAATTATGGTTGCGGGGTTGAGTCTCATAACTGCATACGACCAGCCTCAACAGACTTCCACCCAGAACCTGTCGTACCCGTCCTCAAAACCGTGTAATATATTTGCCTTGCATGCATGTAAATAACCCTTTGGTTATTAGTGCCCATACAAAATATTGATGCAGCATTGCAAAAATTATATTAATTATGGTATTACCCTCATAATTAATAAAAAGCCAGCTCGCCAATACAAGCCAGTTCAATTATTTTGTTTAATAAAGAACCTAAGTGCTCTTTTATCTGTGCACATGTTGCAGGTCCTGTGCACGGGTGGGAAGTATATTGTGCACCCACAGTCCATCCTGTGAGTTTGTGCAGTGTGCACCTATCTTTTTATAAGATAGTGCTGATTGCTACCCTCTCTCTCTCTCTCTCTCTCTCTCTCTCTCTCTCTCTCTCTCTCTCTCTCTCTCTCTCTCTCTCTCTCTCTCTCTCTCTCTCTCTCTCTGAGCATCTTGCTCTCCAAATATTTCTTATTCTTCCATGATTTTTCTCGTTTCGTTTACATACTTTTTTTTATCATTTAATCTCTCTTACTCATTCCCTGGACACAGTATACATACACAGTATACATACACAGTATACATACACAGTATACGTACACAGTATACGTACACAGTATACACACACAGTATACATACACAGTATACATACACAGTATACGTACACAGTATACACACACAGTATACATACACAGTATACACACACAGTATACATACACAGTATACACACACAGTATACATACACAGTATACACACCCAGTATACACACACAGTATACATACACAGTATACACACACAGTATACATACACAGCATACACACACAGTATACATACACAGTATACACACACAGTATACACACACAGTATACATACACAGTATACACACACAGTATGCATACACAGTATACACACACAGTATACATACACAGTATACACACACAGTATACATACACATTATACACACACAGTATACATACACAGTATACACACACAGTATACATACACAGTATACACACACAGTATACACACACAGTATACATACACAGTATACACACACAGTATACATACACAGCATACACACACAATATACATACACAGTATACACACACAGTATACACACACAGTATACATACACAGTATACACACACAGTATGCATACACAGTATACACACACAGTATACATACACAGTATACACACACAGTATACATACACAGTATACATACACAGTATACACACACAGTATACATACACAGTATACACACACAGTATACACACACAGTATACACACACAGTATACACACACAGTATACATACACAGTATACACACACAGTATACACACACAGTATACATACACAGTATACACACACAGTATACATACACAGTGTACACACACAGTATACACACACAGTATACACACACAGTATACACACACAGTATACACACACAGTATACATACACAGTATACACACACAGTATACACACACAGTATACACACACAGTATACATACACAGTATACACACCCAATATACACACACAGTATACACACACAGTATACATACACAGTATACACACACAGTATACACACACAGTATACACACACAGTATACACATACAGTATACACACACAGTATACACACACAGTGTACATAAACAGTATACACACACAGTATACACACCCAGTATACACACACAGTATACATACACAGTATACACACACAGTATACACACACAGTATACACACAGTATACACACACAGTATACACACAAAGTATACACACACAGTATACACACACAGTATACACGCACAGTATACACACACAATATACACACACAGTATACACACACAGTATACACACAGTATACATACACAGTATACACACACAGTATGCACACACAGTATACACACACAGTATACATACACAGTATACACACACACTATACACACACAGTACACACACAGTATACACATACAGTATACATACACAGTATACACATACAGTATACATACACAGTATACACACAGTATACACACACAGTATACACACACAGTATACATACACAGTATACACACACGGTATACACACACAGTATACATACACAGTATACACACAGAGTATACACACACAATATACACACACAGTATACACACACAGTATACACACACAGTATACACACACAGTATACATACACAGTATGCACACACAGTATACACACAATATATACACACACAGTATACACACACAGTATACACGTACAGTATACATACACAGGAAACACACACAGTATACACACACAATATACACACACAGTATACACACACAATGTACACACACAGTATACATACACAGTATACACACACAGTATACGCACACAGTATACACACACAGTATACACATAGAGTATACACACACAGTATACACACACAGTATACACACACAGTATACACACACAGTATACATACACAGTATACACACAGTATACACACACAGTATACACACACAGTATACACACACAGTATACACACACACAGTATACACACACAGTATACACACAAAGTATACATACACAGTATACATACACGGTATACACACACAGTATACACAAACAGTATACACACACAGTATACATATACAGTATACACACAGTAAACACGCACAGTATACACACAAAGTATACATACACAGTATACATACACGGTATACACACACACAGTATACACACACAGTATACACACACAGTATACATATACAGTATACACACACAGTATACACACACAGTATACACACACAGTATACACACACAGTAAACACGCACAGTATACACACAAAGTATACATACACAGTATACACACACGGTATACACACACAGTATTCACACACACAGGTGTATGCCTGTATTCACCTAGTTGAGGTTGCAGGAGTCGAGTCCAAGCTCCTGGCCCCTGTGTGTATAACTGAGTGATAAATCTAATACCCTTTTAAATAATTAAAGTATTTTTGACTAGTGTTGAGTAGTTTATATGTAGACTTAATAACACATTGACCAACCACTACCTTCCCCTGGTACAAGTAGTTTATATGTAGACTTAATAACACAACCATAACCCTCCCCTCCAACCAGTTTTATGTAGACTTACCCTTAACCCAACTATACCCTCCCCTGGTACAAGTAGTTTATATGTAGACTTAATAACACATTAACCAACCACTACTCCCTCCCCTGGTACAAGTAGTTTATATGTAGACTTAACAACACATTAACCAACTACTACCTCCCTGGTACAAGTAGTTTATATGTAGACTTAATAACACATTAACCAACCACTACCTTCCCCTGGTACAAGTAGTTTATATGTAGACTTAATAACACATTAACCAACCACTACCCTCCCCTGGTACAAGTAGTTTATATGTAGACTTAACAACACATTAACCAACCACTACCTTCCCCTGGTACAAGTAGTTTATATGTAGACTTAATAACACATTAACCAACAACTACCCTCCCCTGGTACAAGTAGTTTATTAGACTGTAAGACATTAATCTAACTACCCTCCCCTGGATTAACAAGTGTTTATATGAGACCAATAAACATTACCACCTTCCCCTGGTACAAGTAGTTTATATGTAGACTTAATAACACATTAACCAACCACTACCCTCCCCTGGTACAAGTAGTTTATATGTAGACTTAATAACATTAACCACCACTACCTTCCCCGGTACCAGTAGTTTATGTAGACTTAAACATTTAACCAACCACTACCCTCCTGGTACAAGTAGTTTATATGTAGACTTAATAACACATTAACCAACCACTACTTTCCCCTGGTACAAGTTTTATTTATGTTTACTTATGCATTAGAACCACTACCCTCCTGGTAACAGAGTTTAATATAGACTTAATAACATTAACCAAACTACCTTCCCTGGTACAAGTAGTTTATATGTAGACTTAATAACACATTAACCAACCACTACCCTCCCCTGGTACAAGTAGTTTATATGTAGACTTAATAACACATTAACCAACTACTACCCTCCCCTGGTACAAGTAGTTTATATGTAGACTTAATAACACATTAACCAACCACTACCTTCCCCTGGTACAAGTAGTTTATATGTAGACTTAATAACACATTAACCAACCACTACCCTCCCCTGGTACAAGTAGTTTATATGTAGACTTAATAACACATTAACCAACCACTACCCTCCCCTGGTACAAGTAGTTTATATGTAGACTTAATAACACATTAACCAACTACTACCCTCCCCTGGTACAAGTAGTTTATATGTAGACTTAATAACACATTAACCAACTACTACCTTCCCCTGGTACAAGTAGTTTATATGTAGACTTAATAACACATTAACCAACCACTACCCTCCCCTGGTACAAGTAGTTTATATATGAGACTTAATAACACATTAACCAACTACTACCCTCCCCTGGTACAAGTAGTTTATATGTAGACTTAATAACACATTAACCAACTACTACCCTCCCCTGGTACAAGTAGTTTATATGTAGACTTAATAACACATTAACCAACCACTACCCTCCCCTGGTACAAGTAGTTTATATGTAGACTTAATAACACATTAACCAACCACTACCTTCCCCTGGTACAAGTAGTTTATATGTAGACTTAATAACACATTAACCAACCACTACCCTCCCCTGGTACAAGTAGTTTATATGTAGACTTAATAACACATTAACCAACCACTACCCTCCCCTGGTACAAGTTACAAGAGCAGTTATAAATACAGTTACGAGTCCAGTTACAAGTGAAAATACAAGCAATGGAAAATCCTCTCGTGGGAAAACAAGCGAAAGAGAGGAACGAACCGTAGATAATTTTTCTACAAGAACGTAAGGAAATTAAATACACAGGATTGCTAGGGGACAGCAGTGTCAACGAGGAGCAACGTGCGGGGGCAACTTGGTAAATACATCACCTGACGCAGTGGTGCATGGTTGACATCACATGACGCAGTGGTAGATGGTTGGCAAAACCTGACGCAGTGGTAGATGGTTGACATCACCTGACGCAGTGGTAGATGGTTGACATCACATGACGCAGTGGTAGATGGTTGACATCACCTGACGCAGTGGTAGATGGTTGACATCACAAGACGCAGTGGTAGATGGTTGGCATCACCTGACGCAGTGGTAGATGGTTGACATCACCTGACGCAGTGGTAGATGGTTGACATCACCTGACGCAGTGGTAGATGGTTGACATCACATGACGCAGTGGTGGATGGTTGACACCACATGACGCAGTGGTAGATGGTTGACATCACCTGACGCAGTGGTAGATGGTTGGCATCACCTGACGCAGTGGTGGATGGATGACATCACATGACGCAGTGGTAGATGGTTGACATCACCTGACGCAGTGGTAGATGGTTGACATCACCTGACGCAGTGGTGGATGGTTGACATCACATGACGCAGTGGTAGATGGTTGGCATCACCTGACGCAGTGGTAGATGGTTGACATCACCTGACGCAGTGGTAGATGGTTGGCATCACCTGACGCAGTGGTGGATGGTTGACATCACATGACGCAGTGGTAGATGGCATCACCAGACGCAGTGGTAGATGGTTGACATCACCTGACGCAGTGGTGGATGGTTGACATCACCTGACGCAGTGGTAGATGGTTGACATCACCTGACGCAGTGGTGGATGGTTGACATCACATGACGCAGTGGTAGATGGTTGACATCACCTGACGCAGTGGTGGATGGTTGACATCACCTGACGCAGTGGTGGATGGTTGACATCACATGACGCAGTGGTAGATGGTTGACATCACCTGACGCAGTGGTAGATAGTTGACATCACCTGACGCAGTGGTGGATGGTTGACATCACCTGACGCAGTGGTGGATGGTTGACATCACCTGACGCAGCGGTGGATGGTTGACATCACCCGACGCAGTGGTGGATGGTTGACGTCACCTGGCGCAGTGGTGGATGGTTGACATCACCTGACGCAGTGGTGGATGTTTGACATCACCTGACGCAGTGGTGGATGGTTGACATCACCTGACGCAGTGGTGGGTGGTTGACATCACCTGACGCAGTGGTGGATGGTTGACATCACCTGACGCAGTGGTGGATGGTTGACATCACCTGACGCAGTGGTGGATGGTTGACATCACTTGACGCAGTGGTGGATGGTTGACATCACCTGACGCAGTGGTGGATGGTTGACATCACCTGACGCAGTGGTGCATGGTTGACATCACCTGACGCAGTGGTGGATAGTTGACATCACCTGACGCAGTGGTGGATGGTTGACATCACCTGACGCAGTGGTGGATGGTTGACATCACCTGACGCAGTGGATGGTTGACATCACCTGACGCAGTGGTGGATTGTTGACACCATCTGACGCAGTGGTGAATGGTTGACATCACCTGACGCAGTGGTGGATGGTTGACATCACCTGACGCAGTGGTAGATGACTGACATCACCTGACGCAGTGGTGGATGGCTGACATCACCTGACGGAGTGGTGGATGTTTGACACCACCTGACGCAGTGGTGGATGGTTGACATCACCTGACGCAGCGGTGGATGTTTGACATCACCTGACGCAGTGGTGGATGGTTGACATCACCTGACGCAGTGGTGGAGGGTTGACATCACCTGACGCAGTGGTGCATGGTTGACATCACCTGACGCAGTGGTGGGTGGTTGACATCAGAGAAGAATTTGTGTGTGCCCAAATGGTTGGAAATTTTAATATAATGTAAGAGACGACACTCAACGAGCATAAGTTCTTGTCGTAATTGGTTAGGTTTGTCATGAGGAAAGAGTCCAGGTGTTTGCTGACGCGGGTCTTAGTCATATGATGAGTCACGGCTGGAGCTTTGGTCATCTGACTGAGGACTTCCGCTGGCTTACCGTCCACCTCTAAAAATCGTGGTTCTGATTTTGCTCATTTATTCCTTGAAAAGAACAAAAAGGCACAATATCGTGACTGGAACAATACACATATTAATCCGCACTTCGGTCCGACTTGAACCGTTGCATAGTCACACAGAGTGTCTAGCCAGTGGTCCAAGTCGGACCGAAACGCCCTCATAATCTTCTTTCTGCTATGTGATGACTATTTATGTATATACCCCATTACTTCAACGGTTAATATATACCTGGGGTTAGTTGACTTTTGTAGGCGGCATCCTGGGTGTGGTACTGTACCTTAGGACTGGGCTTTGAAATTAGTTGTGGTAGGAAAACAGCTCTGAGCCTGATTATTTAATTATGTGATAAAAATGTACAATTGGCAGACGTAAGCAGTGGGTTCCCGCAAGGCTCAGTCCTGCGGCCCACATTATTCTTGGTACAAGCAAATCACCTTCCTGGAGGACTAAAAGCGTGCATGTTACTGTTTGCAAATAACGCCGAAAACTATTGAAGAGAATACAAACCAGCAAGAAGCCCACACCTAATGCAATACGGAAAGAAAATCGAAAATGTTAAGTATTTTCCGGCATGTAAGGCGCACATGAATATAAGACAGTGTTTTCAAGCAGTTGCAACGTAACGTTAGTAAATAACTGCTAAAGCGTAACCCATAGCCTTCCCTTGACCCTGACCTTGAGGGTATAAGGCGCAGGCCGATTTTCCTAGACTTTTTTGGGGGAAAAAGCGCCTTATATGCTGGAAAATACGATTCGCATTGGCTACAAGATCGTGACTCACGAAATCGTAATGACACGATTGCAAACAAACCATACCACGAGAGGGATTTGAACCCGCGGTCAGAGAGTCTCAAAACTCCAGACCGTCGCGTTAGCCACTGGACCAGCTAGCCACAATAAGATTCGTCCAACTAGGTATATTTCTTCACCATAGGAAGGTTAGCATAGGCACCACTGTGACCAAAATGCAAGTTTTTACAGACGAATCTCCAGCTAGCTTGGCCGTGACGAACTCTAGCTCAAGTCCCCTCACTGCCGTCAACATGAAGGTCTGGAGTTTTGAGACTCTCTGACCGTGGGTTCAAATCCCGCCCGTGGTATGGTTTACAAGATCGTCACCGGAGCTGAGAAACAAAACTTTCAAGGAAAAACTTTACTAATAAGAGCTCACGATGATGGACAAAATAGGAGAAAAAACGAGGAGACATTAGTGAAACACGAAAAATATTCTGAGCAAAAGAACTGGTGACAAAAAAAAAAAAAAGAAACTAGAGGTTGATACAGTAAAGAGGTGAGATGAAAACATAAGATTAAATCCGATGGGTAATTTCACACACACACACACACACACACACACACACACACACACACACACACACACACACACACACACACACACATACACACACACTAAGCATTAGCATTCATCAGTCATCATTAAACACTAATCGCCTCATTCATCAATGTATGCGTTGTTCGTTACTTGATGTCTTGTGAGGTGAGACAGTTCTTATGAGGTACCTCCCTCACTCTCTCCCCCCCTCTCTCTCTCTCTCTCTCTCTCTCTCTCTCTCTCTCTCTCTCGCTCTCCTTCTCTCTCTCTCTCTCAATTAACTGTCTGGCTTCTCAGGAAGACTTGGGATAGATGACGATAGATGGAGCAAATTGTCGCTCGTAAGGGACTCTTTGTCGCTGTCTGAGTGGCTGGCTACCTGACTGGTTATTTGGCTGGCTGACTGGTTGTTTGGCTGGCTACCTGACTGGTTTTTTGGCTGGCTACCTGACTGGTTTTTTGGCTGGCTACCTGGCTGGTTGTTTGGCTGGCTACCTGATTGGTTGACTGGCTTCCTGACTGGTTGTTTGGCTGGCTACCTGACTGGTTGTTTGGCTGGCCTGACTGGTTGTTTGGCTGGCTACCTGACTGCTTGCCTAGCTGTCTACTTGACTGCTTGTCTGATTGGCTGACCACTTGACTTCTTGTATGATTTCCCGTTTACCTGGTTTTCTGTCTGATTTCTTGACCAACTAGGCTGCTTTGTTTGATTCCTGGAGGCTGTTTTACACCATGAATCTCGCTGACTTACCTGATTGGTTTTCTGGTTAGGTGTTCGAGTGGCTGTCTGTCTCTGGTTGTCTTTGACTGCCTGTCTCTGAGTGTATCTGATTCACTATACCTGATTAGCTATATCTGATTGACTGTCTCCAATTGGCTGCATCTGATGGGCTGTATATGATTGGTTGTCTCTGCCTGTCTCGGATTACCTGTCTCTGATTGGCTATATCTGATAGGTCTCTGATTGCCTGTATCTGATTTGTTGTCACTGATTGGTTGTATCTTATTTCATGTATCTGATTGGTTGTCGTTGATTGCCTGTATCTGGTTGTTTCTGACTGCCTGTATATGATTGGCCCTCTCTGATTTCCTGTATCTGATTGGCCACCTCTGATTTCCTGTATCTGATTGTCTCTGCCTCTCTCTGATGTCTGTCTCTTATTGATTGCATCTGACTGGCTGCATTTAAGTTTCTATATCTGATTGGCTGTATCTGATTTTCTATATCCGATTGGCTGTATCTGATTTTCTATATCTGATTGGCTGTCTCTGATTGGCTGTATCTGACTGGGTGTCTCTGGCTGTGCTAATTAGTAGTCTCCATCAGGCTTACCTCCACCACATGTAAGATAACCCCAGTCATCGTAATCACTAGTATTTCGTGTGCCCAATTAGCAACGACTGACAACCGCTATTTTGTTTCCACCAAATTGACCTCGTTTAGAGTATCATGGTGAGTATAAACTGCGGAATTTTCTCTAACTCCCAGCATTTATCTTATAGTTTCCCGGTATTTATTGGACTGTGACTCTTAGGGGATTTAAGGGTGTGATCTTTAAAGTATTTCTTACATTTTTCAGACTTTGGCACCAATTTGTGAGAACTGACCTGATTTTCAAGATTTCGTGAGATGCTGTCTGATTATGAGAGAGAAAGAGAGAGAGAGAAAATGAATGAATGGATTAGTGGGCTATCGCTAAACCCATAAGGGTCATACAGCGCAAGGGGTAGTGGGGATATGACTTCCCCATCAATATAGTTTTGGAAAATTAAATTTACCTGGATGTAACTCATAAGATACATACCAGTAAATGGTAACAAAGATAATTATTCTTTTACAAGGTTACAGAGACAAGTAGGAATTTTAGGACACTTAGGTCGCAAAAAATGTCCCACTTCGATACCTACTACAATCTATCTCTCCAGAAGTCACTCTGGACCTATATTAATTTCAAATGAAATATACATCACCATGAATTCTGGTAAAATATTAATGTAAATATGTGGACTGTATATTAAATTTAATAAAATGAATACATATACATTGAAGGAGAATTTATAATAATAAGACTCACCAATTTGTCTGGAGATTACTTGTTGTATCATACACAAACCCCTGCCTTAATATGAAGAAAATACTGGCCAGAATTCCAACATAAATAGACATGACTTAGCTGGGGTTCCTGGACTGTCCTGTCCACTCGCCTAATGCTCACATTATGCAGGACTGCAAATCCAACAATTTCTGCTCCTATTTGGGAGGTTTCAATCACAACTTAACCTCCAGAGCCACGAAATTTATGAACATTTTACTCGCATGCCTTCAGCCCAGTTCAAAACAATGACGTCTCTCCCCCAACGACGCTCACCCATTTCGCTGGTTCTTTATTTATTTACAAATTAATTTTTATTACCTACAATATATTCCATCAATTTACATACAAAATACTCTGTATTTTTGGAAAATATACAGTATTTTCTACAAGAGTATCCATTTCTCTGTCTCTGTCTGTCCGTCTGTCTGTCTGTCTGTCTGTCTGTCTGTCTGTCTCTCTCTCTCTCTCTCTCTCTCTCTCTCTCTCTCTCTCTCTCTCTCTCTCTCTCTCTCTCTCTCTCTCTCTCTCTCTCTCTCTCTCTCTCTCTCTCTCTCTCTCTCTCTCTCTCTCTCTCTCTCTCTCTCTCTCTCTCTCTCTCTCTCTCTCTCTCTCTCTCTCTCTCTCTCTCTCTCTCTCTCTCTCTCTCTCTCTCTCTCTCTCCCACTTCCTCACACCCACTCCCCCTTACACCCACCCACCCACCCACCCACACACACACACACACACACACACACACACACACACACACACACACACACACACACACACACACACACACACACACACACACACACACACACACACACACACACACACACACACACACACACACACACACACACACACACACACACACACACACACACACACACACACACACACACACTTGGGGTGAGTATAACACCAGGCACATCTCCTGAAGCGCACATCAACCAAATAACTGCTGCAGCATATGGGCGCCTAGCAAACCTCAGAACAGCATTCCGACATCTTAATAAGGAATCATTCAGGACCCTGTACACCGTGTACGTTAGGCCCATATTGGAGTATGCGGCACCAGTTTGGAACCCACACCTAGCCAAGCACGTGAAGAAACTAGAGAAAGTGCAAAGGTTTGCAACAAGACTAGTCCCAGAGCTAAGAGGTATGTCCTACGAGGAGAGGTTAAGGGAAATCAACCTGACGACACTGGAGGACAGGAGATATAGGGGGACATGATAACGACATACAAAATACTGAGAGGAATTGACAAGGTGGACAAAGACAGGATGTTCCAGAGATTGGACACAGTAACAAGGGGACACAGTTGGAAGCTGAAGACACAGATGAATCACAGGGATGTTAGGAAGTATTTCTTCAGCCACAGAGTAGTCAGTAAGTGGAATAGTTTGGGAAGCGAAGTAGTGGAGGCAGGATCCATACATAGCTTTAAGCAGAGGTATGATAAAGCTCACGGCTCAGGGAAAGTGACCTAGTAGCGATCAGTGAAGAGGCGGGGCCAGGAGCTCGGACTCGACCCCCGCAACCTCAACTAGGTGAGTACAACTAGGTGAGTACACACACACACACAAGAGAAGAATACGATGAGAGCAACAGAGCAATGGTCGACACACTAGCCGAGGTGGCCAGGAGAGCACACATGGGGGGAGCAAAGTTACTAGTTATGGGTGATTTCAATCACAAGGAGATTGACTGGGAAAACCTGGAGCCCCATGGGGGTCCCGAAACATGGAGAGCCAAGATGATGGATGTGGTACTGGAGAACCTCATTCATCAACATGTTAGAGACACTACCAGAGAGAGAGGAGAGGATGAACCAGCAAGACTGGACCATGTATTCACCTTGAGTAGTTCGGACATCGAGGATATCATGTATGAAAGGCCCCTGGGAGCTAGTCATCATGTGGTTCTGTGCTTCGACTACATAGTTAAGCTCCAAGTGGAGAGAGTAGCAGGAATAGGGTGGGAAAAACCAAACTACAAAAGGGGGAACTACTCAGGCTTGAGGAACTTCCTTCAAGACATTCAGTGGGAGAGGGAACTGACAGAAAAACCAGTACAAGAAATGATGGACTATGTGGCAACAAAATGCAAGGAGGCAGAGGAGAGGTTTGTTCCCAAGGGAAACAGAAATAATGGGAAGAACAGAACGAGTCCTTGGTTCACCCAAAGGTGTAGGGAGGCAAAAACTAGGTGTACTAGAGAATGGAAAAGGTACAGAAGACAGAGAACTCTGGAAAATAAAGAGATTAGCCGAAGAGCCAGAAACGAATATGCACAGATAAGAAGGGAGGCTCAGCGGCAATATGAAAATGGCATAGCATCAAAAGTAAAGACTGACCCGAAGCTGTTGTACAGCCACATCAGGAGGAAAACAACAGTCAAGGACCAGGTAATCAGACTGAGGAAGGGTGATGGGGAATTCACAAGAAACGACCGAGAGGTATGTCAGGAGCTCAACACAAGATTTAAAGAGGTATTTACAGTGGAAACCAGTAGGACTCCAGGAAATCAGAACAGGGGGGCACACCAGCAAGTGCTGGATGAGGTACATATAACCAAGGAGGAGGTGAAGAAGCTGCTATGCGAACTTGACACCTCAAAGGCGGTGGGACCAGACAACATCTCTCCGTGGGTCCTTAAAGAGGGAGCAGAGATATTGTGTGTACCATTAACAAAGATCTTCAACACATCATTTGAAACTGGGCAACTCCCCGAGGTATGGAAAATGGCAAATGTAGTCCCAATTTTTAAAAAGGGAGACAGACATGAGGCACTAAACTACAGACCTGTATCACTAACGTGTAACGTGTATTGTATGCAAGGTCATGGAGAAGATCATCAGGAGGTGAGTGGTGGAGTACCTGGAAAGAAACAAGTGTATAAATGACAACCAGCACGGTTTCAGGGAAGGAAAATCCTGTGTCACAAACCTACTAGAGTTTTATGACAAGATGACAGAAGTAAGACAAGAGAGAGAGGGGTGGATCGACTGTATTTTTTTTGGACTGCAAGGAGGCCTTCGACACAGTTCCTCACAAGAGGTTACTGCAAAAGCTAGAGGATCAGGCACACATAACAGGAAAGGCACTGCAATGGATCAGAGAATACCTGACAGGGAGGCAACAACGAGTCATGGTACGTGACGAGGTGTCAGAGTGGGCGCCTGTGACAAGCGGGGTTCCACAGGGGTCAATCCTAGGACCTGTGCTGTTCTTGGTATATGTGAACGACATAACGGAAGGGATAGACTCAGAAGTGTCCTTGTTTGCAGATGATGTGAAGTTAATGAGAAGAATCAAATCGGATGAGGATCAAGCAGGACTACAAAGAGACCTGGACAGGCTACAAGCCTGGTCCAGCAACTCGCTCCTTGAGTTTAACCCTGCCAAATGCAAAGTCATGAAGATTGGGGAAGGGCAAAGAAGACCGCAGACACAATATAGCTTAGATGGCCAAAGACTGCAAACCTCACTCAAGGAAAAAGATCAGGGGGTGAGTATAACACCGAGCATATCTCCTGAGGCGCACATCAATCAGATAACTGCTGCAGCATACGGACGCCTGGCAAACCTACGGATAGCGTTCCGATACCTCAGTAAGGATTCGTTCAAGACTCTGTATACCATTTACGTCAGGCCCATACTGGAGTATGCAGCACCAGTTTGGAATCCACACCTAGTCAAACACGTCAAGAAATTAGAGAAAGTGCAAAGGTTTGCAACAAGACTAGTCCCAGAGCTACGGGGATTGTCCTACGAAGAAAGGTTGAGGGAAATCGGCCTGGCGACACTGGAGGACAGGAGGGTCAGGGGAGACATGATAACGACATATAAAATACTGCGCGGAATAGGCAAGGTGGACAAAGACGGGATGTTCCAGAGAGGGGACACAGACACAAGAGGTCACAATTGGAAGTTGAAGACTCAGATGAATCAAAGGGATGTTAGGAAGTATTTCTTCAGTCATAGAGTAGTCAGGCCGTGGAATAGCCTAGAAAGTGACGTAGTGGAGGCGGGAACCATACATAGTTTTAAGGCGAGGTATGATAAAGCTCATGGGGCAGGGAGAGAGAGAGGACCTAGTAGCAATCAGCGAAGAGGCGGGGCCAGGAGCTATGACTCGACCCCTGCAACCACAAATAGGTGAGTACAAATAGGTGAGTACACAAACACACACACACACACACACACACACACACATCCTGTGAGACTGACAGTGCAATAATCACTATGATACTCAGATGGTGTTGTTAAGGTTATGAAGGAGAAACTTGCAGGTACCTTATGACGCGGCTGATGGTCAGGTGATAACCTGTAAAGTAAAAGGACACAAGTGCAACTAATGTGACATTTTTTGTGGCAACGTTTCGCTCTCCAGGAGCTTTATCAAGCCATTACCTGCTTAGTGATTTTCTTTTAGGCTCGTGAGGATGGAAAGAACGGGAAGCGAAAGGACTCGGATGTTTTCGAGCAATGAAAAGAAAAACTGGGTATACAGGAAGAGATGGATAAGAAAGTTATACGATAACATGCAGCGTCGGGAAACACTTGTACTGATGAATTAGACACATGTGCAACAGCCTTGTGTCTTTTTTTGTAGATGTTTCGCCATTCAGTGGCTTTATCAATACAAATTCAAGAACATTATGTGAAGACAGTAGGTGAGGTAATCAGTCCCTCAGCCTTGGAGCTGGTGAAGAGTACCGTGTATCGTAGTCTTCACGAGAACGGTGCTCTTCACTAACTCCAAGGCTGATGGACTGATTGCCTCATCTTTTGTACATAGTTCTACTCTCTTCACTGGATGTCGAAACGTCTACAAATAATGATACCTAGATGTTGCAAACTTTACCTAACCTAACCTAGTAACAGCTCGAGTTGAGCCTAAAACAAACTGTGATGATGATTTACGACAGTCACTCACCAACAATACCAGCGTAACACCAACAATACCAGCAGCATCACTCACAAAGTGATGCTGCTGGTATTGTTGGTGTTACGTCCCTTGCTTGGTAACCTCCAAACTGGGACGATATATATATATGTGTTGATTTGGCTTTTTCACTTAATATTATATTAATCTGTATCATCAATATTAGTTAAAATGAAGATACTCGGCTTTATAATATTATCTGGCCATAAATTAATTAGTTTTGTTAATATGTAGGCTGTTTCATTGTTCTAAACTACTACGTTCTACTAGGTACTACGTTCCACAATCAGCTCTCCCGGCACTGTACCATTCACTCATATACCCTTATCTTACATGCGGAATTTGTGCATGGGGATCAACAACATCCAATCACCTAAAACCCCTCATAACCCAGCAAAAGGCAGCAGTAAGAATGATAACAAATTCCCACTCCCGCTAGTATACTCCACCAATTTTCAAAAGTCCGAATCTACTCACCATTAAGAACATCCATACTTATTCATATGCCTACTACATACACAGAACAATACACGCAAATATAAACCCTTCACTCAAACTTCTCCTCACCAACTTAAACAGGACACATGACCACAACACAAGACAGATCTCTTTTTGATATACCTCGTGTCCATATCACACTGTGTAAAAACTCTATGCACGTAAAGGGCCCCAAAATATGGAATTCATTACCAGAAGATATTAAAGTAACCCGGTCTGAAAATCAATTTAAGACTCATCTCAAAAGCCAATTAATCATTCTAGACTAAACACTAAATACTCAGTACACACTTACTTATGTACTCCCACATCATAACTTCAACAATCACTTTGAACCTTTTATCCATTGTTGACAGGAATTTAACTGAATCATTGTTTTCACAAAAAGCATTTTTGAATATATGACTATATCTTTTGTCTTATACAAATTTAATTCACTTATAATTAATAACCTACTGTTCAACTATGAAATAATTACTGTCCTACTGTACAACTATGATAAAATCCTTAGTGTTAAGTAGTCTGTAAGCCAATAATGTTAAGTTGGCCCATAATGCCTAGGCATAATCGAGGCTCTCTTTGTATTGCAACCCACTATTGTAAATATAAAATCTCAATGTACTGTTTGCAAAGACATAAAATAAATAAATAAATAAATAAATAAATAAATAAATAAATAAGCAAAATGGAACACTTTGAGTCACTCAATCCCTACTCAGTAAGAGTTGAGGTCTGCCTTACCTACAGTAATTCGCACCTTCCTCTGGTTAGAAAAGGACCTGATGGAGAGCTTGGCTTTAAGCTTCGCTAGAGTACCCAGGAATTCTGGAAGCCCTTTGGTCGAGCATACCTTGGTCTGAGAAGGCGGTTGTGAAGCTCCTAAATGTTAAGCTGTTAGTAGACTCTGACCGAGAAGGGGAATATTTGGAAAGCTCCCTGAAAAGAACTCGATTACTTGTGTTAGTGTTGTGTCTAAGCTTAAAACACCCATGTATATATATATATATATATATATATATATATATATATATATATATATATATATATATATATATATATATATATATATATATATATATATATATATTATTATTATTATTATTATCACACTGGCCGATTCCCACAAAGGCAGGGTGGCCCAAAAAAGAAAAACTTTCGCCATCATTCACTCCACCACTGTCTTGCCAGAAGGGTACTTTACACTACAGTTTTTAAACTGCAGCATTAACACCCCTCCTTCAGAGTGCAGACACTGTACTTCCCATCTCCAGGACTCAAGTCCGGCCTGCAGGTTTCCCTGAATCCTTTCATAAATGTTACTTTGCTCACACTCCAACAGCACGTCAAGTATTATATATATATATATATATATATATATATATATATATATATATATATATATATATATATATATATATATATATATATATATGTCGTGCCGAACAGGCAGAACTTGCGATCTTGGCATAAATAGCAACGCTCATCTTGCCATATAGGAAAAGCGAAAATTTGTGTATGCAATAATTTCGCCAAAATCATTCTGAACCTAACGAAAAAAATATATTTCACTGTGTTTGTTTTGTATTAAATTATTGTAAACAAATCTAAAATATATATAGTTGGGTTAGGCTAAAATAAATTGTTCTTGTTATAATAAGGTTAGGTAAGTTTTCTAAGATTCTTTTGGTGCAAAATTATAAATTTTTACATCAACAATAATGAAAAAAATATATCTTTTAATGTATAAGAGAAAATTTCAAAAAGGACTTAATTTTAAATGAGTTCTTGCTAATTGACCAGTTTTACATATTAGGCACGACATATATATATATATATATATATATATATATATATATATATATATATATATATATATATATATATATATATATATATATATTGTAAATATTTCACGAGTTACATTGGTGAAGTTTCAGTACTAATGATAATCGTTTCTCCTCATAATTGTTACTGTATAAGAAGTCTTGTTTTAACGTTTGAACTGTTTAAGAAATAATGGAAACACTATGTGATTATTAATGAGGTTAATAAAACCAGCAGAAACTATAGATTCCTTTACCTGAATTAGTGATCCCAGTGATAACCTCTAGACAAGATAAACCTGTTCCTTTTCTGTGTGTTTGTTACGAGGAGCGTTATAGCAGGGTGGTCCCGGACCCTGTTCGTAACAGTTGGTGTACCGGAAGTGAACGAAGTATTCTGAAAGACATTGAATAAGGTAAGATACTTTATTTCAGCAAAAAAGACATTTAGGTATGCATGCAAAAAGCCTTTTAAATTAAGAGCATTTCTGGCAAACTTAAGACTAACTTAAGATTAATAATGCAATGACAATTTGAGTGGTTTTATACATACAGTCTCTTAGGCGAATGTAATTAAAAATTTAAGAGTTGCAATATAACAAGAACGCAGAGTAAAGGTGAGTGGTAATAAATTTTGTAATCAATAGAAGGGACAAATATTTATTTATATTAATACATGTCTTACGTTTACAGTTTTAGGTCCGGTAGTACCGGTATTATTAGTATGATTTAAATTGATCAGTTCTCTTTTTTTCGTTACCCATAAATGGCTGTTTCTCCACCCAGAGCAACGGAACAATAACCAGCTTTTCTTCCTGGCTGCTAGCCAGCTGAACTGCAGGAATGGAGAGGGTCTTCCGATTCTCTTTCTCGACTTCATGTGCTCGAGTCTTGAGCTCTTTCCCAGAGAGTAGCTTAGTGACCAGAGGGCAAGAACCTCGATATAAACCGTAATGGCTTTTGTTGTACGTGGTTTTTTACTCCAAAGTACTGACAATCGTTTCCGACCTCGTCGTTATCTCTCTGGTAAAGTGAGGGGATCTGTGTGTGTGTGTCTCATTAATAGAAAGTTTTCCCAATATCTCGAAGCAGTATATAAGAGAGAGTGAGATGGAGAAAGATGTGGAGAGATGGAGGAAGATGTGGAGAGATGGAGGAAGATGTAGAGAGATGGAGGAAGATGTGGAGAGATGGAGGAAGATGTGGAGAGATGGAGGAAGATGTGGAGAGATGGAGGAAGATGTGGAGAGATGGAGAAAGATGTGGAGAGATGGAGGAAGATGTGGAGAGATGGAGAAAGATGTGGAGAGATGGAGGAAGATGTGGAGAGATGGAGGAAGATGTGGAGAGATGAGGAAGATGTGGAGAGAGACTGAAATTGAAATTGTTGCAATGTAAATACTTTTTAACCCTAGAGAGGTATACTTGTCGAAATAGTTTTCATCCGTTATACCCGGGTCAACTGTACCCGGGTATACCGGACCCGAACTGCACTCAGTGAGGAAAGTTATTAAAATATAATCGTTTTAAACAGAATTTATTGTTGATATTGAGAAATATGTAAAGTTACTATCAGTAAAGTGAATGTGAGAGAGATATATTTCACGACCCTCACTATCAATAAAGTGAATGTGATATCTATATTTCACGACACTCACTATCAATAAAGTGAATGTGATATCTATATTTCACGACACTCACTATCAATAAAGTGAATGAGAGAGGAGATATGTTTCACGATCCTCACTATCAATAAAATGAATGTGAGAGTGGAAATATATTTCACGACCCTCACTATCAATAAAGTGAATGTGATCATTTTTAAATTTCACGACCCTCACTATCAATAAAGTGAATGTGATATCTATATTTCACGATACTCACTATTAATAAAGTGAATGAGAGAGGAGATGTAGGAGACACATATTCACGACCCTCACTATCAACAAAGTGAATGTGAGAGAGGAGATATATTTCACGACCCTTACTATCAATAAAGTGAATTTGACAGTTTCTATATTTCACGACCTTCACTATCAATAAAATGAATGTGATATCTTTATTTCACGACCCTCACTATTAATAAAGTGAATGTGACAGTTTCTATATTTCACGACCCTCACTGTTAAAGTGAATGTGATATCTATATTTCACGATACTCACTATCAATAAAGTGAGTGAGAGAGGATATATATTTCACGACTCACACCTTTAAGTACCTCACTTTCTTTAATTTACACCGTTAAATATACCAACCAAAGAGTAGTTATTCCACCTCACCTCGTATCAAAGGGCTGCCCTTGTTAACGTACATATACTGTCACTTCCCCTGGCATCCCATTCTTATCTTATAATTGATTTTGTTTACGTTTTACTACATATTTTTAAAAAATTCCTAATGTCTACAAATTTAATTTTCTTGACGGTAAGCTCGGTTAATTAAGGTTGGATTAGGATGGGTACCACAAACTTAATAAAACATGACTCACGAAATCATCATGACACGATTGTAAGCAAACCACGGTACGGGTGTGGAGTGAACTCGAGGCAAGTGAGTCATAAAGCATGTTTAAGTACAAATAAGTACATTAGAAAAAAAAAAACAGAAAATGTTCTGTTCCAGGATGCCGCCCACGACAGTCGACTGTCTCCCAGGTACCTGTTTACTGTTAGGTGAACAGTGGCAATAAGTGTAATGAGATTTAAGCATAGTCTCCATCTGCTTCTGACTGAACCCCAGTTCTTTGGCTGTGAACCTTCAAACACATTAATAAAAATCAGTAAATAAAAGAGAAACAAAAACATTAGTAATAACTAAACCTTCATAACCACATTTACAAGCATTCAAAGAGGTTTGTATTCCATTACCCTTGTAGTCATATCCACACATATTCAAGAATGTTTGAGTTCCATTTTAATCCCTCCGGTGTTATTAATGTGTTGCCGGCTGGGTGTTAGTTCATGCCTGGCTGCAACCTGACTCAATATGAGTCTCCATGGCCAGTGTTTACATTACGCTTCATCACATCCAGCGGGACGTGGCTGTGATATTCTGCCAGACAGATTCACAGATTTTTCCGTCGAAACGGCTAGTTTATTGTTCACCCCATATCCGTCCTGTGGATGATAGTGCAAGAGCATATGGGTCCAGATAAGGCCGAGGAACTAGGCCCCAAAAGGGTTTACAGGAGTATTTATATCTACAGTTGAGTTATCTTTTGAAAGCAAATTTAAGAAATTTGCTCAATATGTCTGATATCTTGTTTTCATGAAATAGATATGTTGACATATCTGCTATGCAGAGAGAGGAAATCAAGGGCTGAGATCTTACTAAGTAGTATAGATGACGCAGAAAGGGAGGGACAGCTGGATTAGTAGCATATGTGTAGAGAATCTAGGATAACCCATAAAAGTCAGTGGGCTTAGCGCTTAGTTATGATTACAGTAATAGTCAATGACACGACCAAAACTCTTTGGCTTGTGTAGGCGGCGTGTGTAGTCTGAGATGAGACAGTGGTCTCATAAATAAATGTTAGCGAGGCTGTTGGGTGTGTGAAGAGCAGTAACCCCGACCAATATTGCCGCTTCCCGAGACACTTCGTCAGGGTTACCAGAGTGTTTACAAGCGTGAATGAAACTACCAGTGGAAATTTGCTGTCCAAGGCAGGGTGGGAGTTCCTCTGTACGTGTGTTTGTGAGAGAGAGACACACACAGATACAAATGGTAGAACAAAATTAATTTGGTCTTGCGTTATCTCACCCATTCCGGTACATAATAGTTCCTCTAGTTATCTCTAGCCCCTCTTCAGCAGATAATATTCCCTTTTATAGATCATATAATGCTTGAGCACTTTAGATAATTTTTCATCTGAGATGCTTCGGCCAGACTGATTCGAAGCTGTGGAATTATCTGGGCTTCTCTGAGGCATCAGTCTCCAGGACCAATTAAGTTACTTCGAAGTCGCCAATGAAGCTGAACTACTTTCACGCTTCGAGACTTCAGGTTCGTGTTGAGTATTTCGAGGACTAGAACTGGGTAGGGTTGATATGAAGCTTGATCTCACATGTACTAGTTCTAGATTCGAAATTTATTCGAACCATTTTTAATTTTTGAAGCTAAAGGACTGTCTGTATTCTTTGGATTTATAAGGTATCCCAAGAGGGATATCTCTCAGTGATTGCCGGAAATTTTATTTTCTTTCTATCGGCTATAAATTCTCAAAGCTTGTTTACTGTAACTAGAAAAGCGGTCAAGTAACTGGTGTGTACAGGTACCTCCTGGTTAGTATTACATAGACAGATCAACACTTATATCCTGCTCAGAAGAAGTCTGAAAGTGTTATTGAAGTGTGTAACAGCATTTTTTCCAATTTTACATGCAAAATATTATGGATATTCTTCAATTTAAATCGCGTTAAATATATTTGAGTATACTTCTGTCGACGTCCCTGTCTTTAATGGATGACGAATCTTGCATGAAGACAGAAGCCCAGTAAAATTAGTCTGTGCAGATGCAAGTTTTCCATTATAGTATCAGTAAAACACTTGAAATCGATTGAAATCTACCTTAGATTTCCCCAGGCGCTGTATGACCCCTACAGGTTTAAGGCTCCCCCATAAAGGT
>NC_091295.1:54328539-54336039 GCF_038502225.1 Cherax quadricarinatus
TGTGGTGGGGTTGATGGTGAAGGTGGTGTCGTGTTTGTGGCTGTGGTGGGGCTGATGGTGAAGATGGTGTCATGTTGGTGGCTGTGAAGGGATTGATGGTGAAGATAGTGTCGTGTTGGTGGCTGTGGTGGGGCTGATGATGAAGATGGTGTTATGTTGGTGGCTGTGTTGGGGCTGATGGTGAAGATGGTGTCGTGTTGGTGGCTGTGGTGGAATTGATGGTGGTGCTGTGTTGTTGGCTGTGGTGGGGTTGATGACGAAGTTGGTGTCGTGTTGGTGGTTGTGGTGGGGTTGATGGTATCGTATTGATGGGTGTGGTGGGGTTGATGGTGTCGTGTTGGTGGCTGTGGTGGGGTTGATAGTGAAGGTGGTGTCGTGTTGGTGGCTGTGGTGGGGTTGATGGCGAAGATGGTGTCGTATTGGTGGCTGTGGTGGGGTTGATGGTGAAGGTGGTGTCGTGTTGGTGGCTGTGGTGGGATTGATGGTGAAGGTGGTGTCATGTTGGTGGCTGTGGTGGGGTTGATGGTGAAGGTGGCGTCGTGTTGGTGGCTGTGGTGGGGTTGATGGTGAAGATGGTGTCATGTTGGTGGCTGTGGTGGGGGTGATGGTGAAGATGGTGTCATGTTGGTGGCTGTGGTGGGGCTGATGGTGAAGATGGTGTCGTGTTGGGGGCTGTGGTTGGATTGATTGTGAAGGTTATGCTGTGTTGTTGGCTGTGGTGGGGTTGATGATGAAGGTGGTGCCGTGTTGGTGACTATGGTGGGGTTGATGGTGAAGATGGTGTCGTGTTGGTGGCTGTGGTGGGGTTGATGGTGTCGTGTTGGTGGCTGTGGTGAGGTTGATGGTGAAGGTGGTGCCGTGTTGGTGGCTGTGGTGGGGTTGATGGTGAAAGTGTGTCGTGTTGGTGGCTGTGGTGGGGGTGATGGTGAAGGTGGTGTCATGTTGGTGGTTGTGGTGGGGTTGATTGTGAAGGTTGTGTCGTGTTGGTGGCTGTGGTGGGGTTGATGGTGAAGGTGGTGTCGTGTTGGTGGCTGTGGCGGGGTTGATGGTGATGATGGTGTCGAGTTGGTGGCTGTGGTGGGGTTGATGGTGAAGGTGGTGTCTTGTTGGTGGCTGTGGTGGGAGTGATGGTCAAAGTGGTGTCGCTGGTGAGGAAGATAGAGGTGTTTGTGCTGAGATTGTTGGTGGTCTGCAGCAGCTGTTGATGAATGGACCACTGGATAATGGTGCGTGTGTGTGTGTGTGTACTCGTCTATATGTGGTTGCAAGGGTCGATTCAAAGCTTCTGGCCCCGCCTCTTCGCTAGTCGCTACGAGGCCCACCACTGTATGACCCTTGTAGGATTAGTGCTTGTCTTTGATTGTAATAATCCTAGGTCCACTCTCTCCCTGCACCAAGAGCCTTATCGTACCTCTTCTTAAAGCTGTGTATGGATCCTTCCTCCACTGCTTCACTCTCCAATTTGTTCCACTTCCTGGCGACTCCAATTCTGAAGAAATACTTCCTAATATCCCTATGATTCATCTGCAGTATAAACACTGGCATTATAGCCACAGGCGAGGTAACTCTTCATCTGATCCCTGGCTCTGGACTCCGGGGAGAGAGATTGTTGTCATCGGTGAAGCA
This sequence comes from Cherax quadricarinatus, assembly GCF_038502225.1. NCBI lineage: Eukaryota > Metazoa > Arthropoda > Malacostraca > Decapoda > Parastacidae > Cherax > Cherax quadricarinatus. The sequence continues at coordinate 54,330,166 of NC_091295.1, forward strand.
GCGTGCTGATGCCAGCATCGTATTGAATAACATTACGTAAACACTCGGATAGTGAGAATCGAGGTAGGAATGGGGGTCTGACCCCCTCCCTGCCGACCTCCGTTGCTTCGGCGGGATTTTGTTTGTCAGGAGAAATAGGGAAATTTCTCCAAATGTTGCACTTGATCATATGATAACGACGTCCATGGAACATTTGGTCACTTAACTGAGGCCTTCCCCTGGCTTACCGCAAGTCCCTGTAAGAGAGGTCAGGTGAGATAGTTTCTGCAGTGCTTAAAATCCAAGAAATCTCTCTTTTTTTTTTTTTTGTCCCATGACGGGATACCACGCAAAACTTTTTCATTCATACGAATTACAGTTTATTGATATCTACCCTTCCACAAACCTACAAAATTTTTGCTTGTTACTCTGGGCATATCAGGTAAGGGTAAGCTAAATTAATCTGGGTTTACGTACAATTAAATTTAATAAAACAGAAATGGGTGCCTTACGTCTAGCAACGCAGGACTTGTTCTCTGCAAGTAATTGGAAAGACGGACTAAATGTAGAGGGAGTGAGGAGGGTGAAACAGAATGAAGAGAATAGAAGGCGAGGAAGCGAGAGTACTTGGTTTGAAATGAAAATATCTGAGAGATGGAGAAGGGCGAAGATACAAAAAAATAAAGAAAAATTGCCTTCTATCCAATAAATAAGATATATTTCTAGCAAGACGCTCCTGCCTCTCATCACGGCTACATTATTACTTATGTTGGACGCAGTCAAAAACAAGTGAAATATTTTTATACACTTTGCAAAGGCTCGCGAAGAATGTAAACAGTCGCCACACCCATAATGCTAACATAAAGAATAGTGGTAAAGGTGGCATATGACACTTTAATAGCTCTCAAAAAATATAAAACTCGTAAAGAAGACTCAGCAGTAAAATGCCTTTGTCTTCAAGACACAGAACTCGCCTCAGTTGTCTCGTTCATTATCATAATAAACATTGGTAAGATGCGCACCATTCCGCCGCTCAGACGATGTTGGAACTTGTATACGTGTGTCATGCACCGAGGACGCAGCAAGCCTTGAAACATGTAAATCAAGTCTACCAGTGCTGGGCCAGACTTTAGTAAGACAGGATCTACTTTTTCTGAAGTTTTACTTGTACAATCAGCTACGGCCCAGTTTTTCTCAGCTGCCAACCCACATCAGCAGAAGATAGAGAGGCTTGAACCCACAAGCTTGGTTAATGTCCCGGTTCGATTGCTGCCTTGTCGCAGTATTGTTATTTGCTTAAAACCCCTTTGCTCTCTGAATGAATTAATACACATACATATAGTATATATATATATATATATATATATATATATATATATATATATATATATATATATATATATATATATATATATATATATATATATATATATATATATATATATCATCATCATCACAGATTGCACTACCTGCTTTTCTGTCCTCATGCATTGCATCCAGAGGGCTTGAAGCAGCGATTCTCCCTGAACATCTTAGGGACAAGATTGGAGTCCAGAACCAAAAGGTCATTGACGGAGCCATGATCTGGGATAATCTAACGGCTCTGAAACCAGACCTGCTCCTCCCAACAACTACAAACAATCGCACTGGGATGGTTCAATAGTGGAAAATATAGCCTCAACAATGCTTCAGAATGTGTCAGGGAAGGATAGAGCCCGCCTTCTCGCAGTGAGAGCCCCTCATGCAGGGGACTTTCTGTTGGCTGTTTCCAACTCCAGCCTTGGCACACGCCTCGACCCACAGACCATCCGCATCGGTGTTGCCCTTTGACTTGCCGCCCCTATTCTCGCCGAACACAGGTGTATTTGTGGCAGTGAAGCAGCAGACCGATTCGGGTACCATGGTCTTGTGTGCCGTAAATCCGAGGGAAAGATTGCAAGACATGAGGAGGTTAATAACATTATCAAGAGGAGACTCACAACAGCCGGATGTCCAGCAGTAAGAAAGCCACCCCAACTATGCAGATCTGATGGCAGCCAGAAGCATCCAGATGGTATCACCCTTCAAGCCTGGACAGACGGGAAGCAGGTGGTGTGGGACTATACATGTGCATCTACCTTGGCTGATACCTATCTCCAATACACCAGGGAGGAAGGAGGGGCAGCTGCCAGCTTCAGGGAGTCCCAAAAGTCTAGAAAATATGGAGAACTTGCCCATCATTATATATTTGTTCCCGTAGGCTCAGAGACCCTTGGCTCATGGGGAAAGAGTGCATCTAAGTTCTTTAAGGAGCTGGGAAAAAGACTCATCAGCGTAACTAGGGATCCCAGGGCAGCTAGTTTTCTGTTCCAGCGGCTCAGTGCGGCTGTTCAAAGGGGTAATGCCTGCTGTGTTTTGGGCACACGCCCCAGCTCTGAGGAGCTGGATGAGATTTTCGCCGTATAATCGGTGATACACATGTAACAACATGTACCGTATATGCCACCTTTATTTCAGCAATGAATCTCTTAAATCTTCTGTACCACATTATGTAATAAAATATTCCTATTGGTAAAAAAAAAATGAAAAGATGGGGTATATATATATATATATATATATATATATATATATATATATATATATATATATATATATATATACAAACACTGATCTCTGGCTGAAGGAGACTCGAACCTACGAACCTTGGAACAAGGTACGCAGTGCTTTACCAATCTACCCACACTGGACCAATACCTTGGAGTCCAGCTTGCGCTAGACTTTGAATTCCTTGCATTGTTAAATATCTCTAGTAAGGCTGATGCATGCAGGGGTTGAGATGAAAAGCTGTAAGCCTTCTCCCTGAAAGCTGGCTGCCTTGGATCAAAGTCTAGCGCAAGCTGGACTCCAAGGTATTGGTCCAGTGTGAGTAGATTGGTAAAGCACTGCGTACCTTGTTCCAAGGTTCGTAGGTTCGAGTCTCCTTCAGCCAGAGATCAGTGTTTGTGTATATTTAATAAATAACAAAAAGGCACAATACCGTGACTGGAACGATACACAAATAACCCGCACATAAAAGAGAGAAGCTTACGACGGTGTCGCTATGGGCTCTCCTCTCTCTCCTGTCCTTGCTAATCTTTACATGGAATACTTCGAGACTGTTCTTCTTCCTACCCTCGATGTGCAACCTTCACTCTGGCTCCGCTATGTGGATGACATCTTTGCTCTGTGGCCTCATGACTCCAGTCTCTTCCAACCTTTTCTTGAAGCTCTTAACAATCTTGCCCCTTCCATTAAGTTTAAAGCTGAATGGGAATCTAATTCCTTACTTCCTTTCCTTGATGTCCATGTCCACCGCTCAGATACAGGTTTTTCCTTTTCCGTTTACCGTAAACCTATGCATAGTGGCATGTACATTCACTACTTTTCCTATCATGCTTCCCCTGTCAAGAAAAGTGTTCTTATCTCCCTCTTTCTCCGTGCCCTCCGCATCTGTGATCCTCAGTTCCTTCCAGCAGAAATTTCCACTCTTCATAATTCGTTCTCCCGTCTTGGCTACCCTTCCCATTTCATAGACTCTGCCCTCTCACGTGCTAAACGCAATTTCTTCTCTCCCAAACTCTGTACTCATGGGAACTCTTCTATCCTCTGCCTTCCCTACATTTCCGGTCTTTCTAATCTCAACAATTCTCTCCGTCCCTTAGACATCAAGCTTACCTTCCGCCAGACTAACACTCTTCGCACTAATCTCGTTCATACCTCTCCTCCCTCTACAGATGTTCCTGGTGTCTACTCTATTTCTTGCTCCTCCTGTCCTCTTCAATACTTCGGAGAAACTGGTCGATCTCTTTCTGACAGACTTAGGGAGCACAAAAATAGTGTTAGGCTTGCCGACACTAACAATGCTCTTTTCTGTCACGTCAGAGATCATAGCCATCCTATCACTACAAACTGGCATGGTGCCAGATAAGTGGAAAATGGCAAATGTGATACCTATTTTCAAAACAGGTGACAGGTCCTTAGCTTCGAACTATAGACCAATAAGCCTAACCTCCATAGTGGGAAAATTTATGGAATCAATAATTGCCGAGGCAGTTCGTAGCCACCTTGAAAAGCATAAATTAATCAACGAATCTCAGCATGGTTTTACAAAGGGGCGTTCCTGCCTTACGAATTTATTAACTTTTTTCACTAAGGTATTTGAGGAGGTAGATCATGGTAATGAATATGATATTGTGTATATGGACTTCAGTAAGGCTTTTGACAGGGTCCCACATCAGAGACTATTGAGGAAAATTAAAGCACATGGAATAGGAGGAGAAATTTTTTCCTGGATAGAGGCATGGTTGACAAATAGGCAGCAGAGAGTTTGCATAAATGGGGAGAAATCAGAGTGGGGAAGCGTCACGAGCGGTGTTCCACAGGGGTCAGTGTTGGGCCCCCTGCTGTTCACAATCTACATAAACGACATAGATGAGGGCATAAAGAGCGACATCGGCAAGTTTGCCGATGACACCAAAATAGGCCGTCGAATTCATTCTGACGAGGACATTCGAGCACTCCAGGAAGATTTGAATAGACTGATGCAGTGGTCGGAGAAGTGGCAGATGCAGTTTAATATAGACAAATGCAAAGTTCTAAATGTTGGACAGGACAATAACCATGCCACATATAAACTAAATAATGTAGATCTTAATATTACGGATTGCGAAAAAGATTTAGGAGTTCTGGTTAGCAGTAATCTGAAACCAAGACAACAGTGCATAAGTGTTCGCAATAAAGCTAATAGAATCCTTGGCTTCATATCAAGAAGCATAAATAATAGGAGTCCTCAGGTTGTTCTTCAACTCTATACATCCTTGGTTAGGCCTCATTTAGATTATGCTGCACAGTTTTGGTCACCGTATTACAGAATGGATATAAATTCTCTGGAAAATGTACAAAGGAGGATGACAAAGTTGATCCCATGTATCAGAAACCTTCCCTATGAGGATAGACTAAGGGCCCTGAAACTGCACTCTCTAGAAAGACGTAGAATTAGGGGGGATATGATTGAGGTGTATAAATGAAAGACAGGAATAAATAAAGGGGATGTAAATAGTGTGCTGAAAATATCTAGCCTAGACAGGACTCGCAGCAATGGTTTTAAGTTGGAAAAATTCAGATTCAGGAAGGATATAGGAAAGTACTGGTTTGGTAATAGAGTTGTGGATGAGTGGAACAAACTCCCAAATACCGTTATAGAGGCCAGAACGTTGTGTAGCTTTAAAAATAGGTTGGATAAATACATGAGTAGATGTGGGTGGGTGTGAGTTAGACCTGATAGCTTGTGCTACCAGGTCGGTTGCCGTGTTCCTCCCTTAAGTCAATGTGACCTGACCTGACTAGGTTGGGTGCATTGGCTTAAGCCGGTAGGAGACTTGGACCTGCCTCGTATGGGCCAGTAGGCCTTCTGCAGTGTTCCTTCGTTCTTATGTTCTTATGTTCTTATGTTCTATTGACTGGTCTTCTGCTAAAACTGTCTTCCCTACTTCCAACTCGAACAGTCGCCGTTTAGTTGAATCCTCTCTTATACACAACTTTCCTTGTATGAACCTTAGCCCTGGCTTCGTCTCTGTAGATGCCTTCCTCTCCCACTACATTGTAAAATGCTCCAAACTTCAGAACACCCGTGACTTAACCTGAATCCTCATTTTTTCTTCTTCTTCTTCTTCTTCTTCTTCTTCTTCTTCTTCTTCTTCTTCTTCTTCTTCTTCTTCTTCTTCTTCTTCTTCTTCTTCTTCTTCTTCTTCTTCTTTTTCTTCTTCTTTTTCTTCTTCCTCTTCTCCTTTCCTCTCTCCTTTTCTCCTCTGGGTTGTCTTTCTCTCTCCTGTCTCGTGTTTCTGTTCCTTCTTCATTTATTTTATTTCACCACTTCCC
>NC_091295.1:54341039-54381039 GCF_038502225.1 Cherax quadricarinatus
AGAGGGGTGGGTGGATTGCATATTCTTGGACTGCAAGAAGGCGTTTGACACAGTTCCACACAAGAGATTGGTGCAAAAACTGGAGGACCAAGCAGGGATAACAGGGAAGGCACTACAATGGATCAGGGAATACTTGTCAGGAAGACATCAGCGAGTCATGGTACGTGGCGAGGTGTCAGAGTGGGCACCTGCGACCAGCGGGGTCCCACAGGGGTCAGTCCTAGGACCAGTGCTGTTTCTGGTATTTGTGAACGACATGACGGAAGGAATAGACTTTGAGGTGTCCCTGTTTGCAGATGATGTGAAGTTGATGAGAAGAATTCACTCCATCGAAGACCAGGCAGAACTACAAAGGGATCTGGACAGGCTGCAGACCTGGTCCAGCAATTGGCTCCTGGAGTTCAATCCCACCAAGTGCAAAGTCATGAAGATTGGGGAAGGGCAAAGAAGACCGCAGACAGAGTACAGTCTAGGGGGCCAGAGACTACAAACCTCACTCAAGGAAAAAGATCTTGGGATGAGTATAACACCAGGCACATCTCCTGAAGCGCACATCAATCAAATAACTGCTGCAGCATATGGGCGCCTAGCAAACCTCAGAACAGCATTCCGACATCTTAATAAGCAATCGTTCAGGACCCTGTACACTGTGTACGTTAGGCCCATATTGGAGTATGCGGCACCAGTTTGGAACCCACACCTAGCCAAGCACGTAAAGAAACTAGAGAAAGTGCAAAGGTTTGCAACAAGACTAGTCCCAGAGCTAAGAGGCATGTCCTACGAGGAGAGGTTAAGGGAAATCAACCTGACGACACTGGAGGACAGGAGAGATAGGGGGGACATGATAACGACATACAAAATACTGAGAGAAATTGACAAGGCGGACAAAGACAGGATGTTCCAGAGATTGGACACAGTAACAAGGGGACACAGTTGGAAGTTGAAGACACAGATGAATCACAGGGATGTTAGGAAGTATTTCTTCAGCCACAGAGTAGTCAGTAAGTGGAATAGTTTGGGAAGCGATGTAGTGGAGGCAGGATCCATACATAGCTTTAAGCAGAGGTATGATAAAGCTCACGGTTCAGAGAGAGTGACCTAGTAGCGATCAGTGAAGAGGCGGGGCCAGGAGCTCGGACTCGACCCCCGCAACCTCAACTAGGTGAGTACAACTAGGTGAGTACACACACACACGAGCGCACACACACATGAGCGCACACACGAACGAATACACACATTAAAAACCGATGGGAATAACAGGAAATGGAAAGAATGGACGAGACTGGAGAAAGGGATTACATAGTAGGTACAGTTCAGTCAGGGGAACACAAGGTAGTCATTGCAGTGATGTATAACCCACCACAGAACTGCAGGAGGCTAAGAGAGGATTATGATAAGTGCAACAGAGCAATGGTGGACACACTAGCTGAGGTGGCAAGAAGAGTTCACTCGAGCAGAGCGAAGTTACTGGTTATGGGCGACTTCAACCACAGGGAGATTGATAGGGAAAACCTGGAGCCACATGGGGGTCCAGAAACATGGAGAGAAAAGATGATGGATGTGGTACTGGTAAACCTCATGCACCAACATGTTAGGGACACTACCAGAGAGAGAGATGGATGAACCAGCAAGACTGGACCTTGTGTTCACCCTGAGTAACTCAGTCATCGAGGATATCACATATGAAAGGCCCTTTGGAGCTAGTGACCACGAGGTTCTGAGCTTTGAATACATCGTAGAGCTACAAGTGAAGAGGATAACAGGAGTAGAAAGTGAAAAGCCAAACTATAAAAGAAGGGACTACACATGTATGAGGACCTCCCTGCAGGAGGTTCAGTGGGAAAGAGAGTTGGTAGGAAAGTTAGTAGATGAAATGATGGACTTCGTAACAACAAAATGCAAGGAGGCAGAGGAAAGGTTTGTTCCCAAGGGTAACAGAAATAATAAAAAGACCAGAATGAGCGCCTGGTTTACCCGAAGGTGTAGGGAAGCAAAAACTAAGTGCTCTAGAGAATGGAAAAAGTACAGAAGGCAAAGGACCCAGGAAAATAAAGAGATTAGTCGACGAACCAGAAACGGGTATGCACAGATAAGGAGGGAGGCCCAGCAGCAGTACGAAAACGACATAGCATCGAAAGTCAGGTCAGACCCGAAACTGCTTTACAGCCACATCAGGAGGAAGACAAGAGTCAAGGCCCAGGTAATTAGGCTGAGGAAAGAAGGTGGGGAGCTCACAAGAAACGACCAAGAAATATGTGAGGAGCTCAACACGAGATTTCAGGAAGTATTTACAGTGGAGGCTGAAGGGACACTGTAAAGACAAAACAGAGGGCTACAAAAACAAAGGATATACCAACAAATGTTGGATGAAATACGCGCAACCGAGGAGGAGGTGAAGAAGCTCCTAAGTGACTTGATATCTCAAAGGCGATGGGACCGGAAAACATCTCACCGTTGGTCCTTAGAGAGCGAGCAGAGACACTGTATGTGCCACTAACCATAATCTTCAACACATCCCTTGAAACTGGGCAACTACCTGAGGTATGGAAAACGGCAAATGTAGTCCCCATCTTTAAGAAAGGAGACAGAAACGAAGCACTAAACTATAGACCAGTGTCACTGACGTATATAGTATGCAAAATCATGGAGAAGATTATCAGGAGAGTGGTGAAACACTTGGAACGGAACAAGGTTATAAACGACAGCCAGCAGAGATACATGGAAGGCAAATCCTGTGTCACAAACCAACTGGAGTTTTATGATAAGGTAACTGAAGACGTGAGAGGGAGGGGTGGGTTGGAATGCAAGAAGGCCTTCGATACAATTCCTCACAAGAGCTTAGTGCAGAAGCTAGAGGATCAGGCACGTATAACAGGAAGGGTACTGCAATGGATAAGAGAATACCTAACAGGGAGACAACAGCGAGTCATGGTACATGATGAGGTATCACAGTGGGCGCCTGTGACGAGCGGGGTCCTACAGGGATCAGTCCTGGGATCAGTGCTATTCTTGGTATATGCGAATGACATGAAGGAAGAGATAGACTCAGAAGTGTCCCTGTTTGCAGATGATGTGAAGTTAATGAAGAGAATTAAATGAGATGCGGACCAGACAGGTCTACAAAGAGACCTGGATAGGCTGGACGCGTGGTCCAGCAACTGGATCCTAGATTTTAACCCTGCCAAATGCGAAGTCATGAAGATCGGGGAAGGCCAAAGAAGACCGCAGATAGAGTATAGGCTAGGAGGCCAGAGACTGCAAACTTCACTCAAGGAGAAAGATTTTCTCTAGGGGTGAATATTATACCGAGCAAGTCGCCTGGATTATTATTATAATCAAGGGGGAAGCGCTAAACCCGGAGGATTATACAGCGCCTATGGGGGGATGTGGAAGGCATTCAGGCTTAATTCGGGGAACTGGAGCACAGATCCAATTCCCTAAATCAAGAGCCCCTCACCAACATCAAGGAACCTTCCTTGAGGGGTAGTCGCCTAGAACATTCATTAACCAGACTGCTGCGGCATATGGGCGCCTGGCAAACCTGACAATAGCGTTCTGATACCTCAATGAGGAATCGTTCAAGACTCTATACACTGTGTACGTCAGGCCCATACTGGAGTATGCAGCACCAGTTTGGAATCCACACCTAGTCATGCACGTCAAAAAATTAGAGAAAGTGCTAAGGTTTCCAAGAAGGCTGGTTCCAGAACTAAGGGTAATGTCCTACAAAGAAAAGTTAAGGGAAATCGGTCTGACGACACTGGAGGACAGGAGGGTCAGGGGAGACATACAAAATACTACGTGGAATAGATAAGGTGGACAGAGACAGAATGTTCCAGAGATGGGACACAGAAACAAGGGGTCACAATTGGAAGCTGAAGACTCCGATGAGTCAAAGGGATGTATTTCATCAGTCATAGAGTTGTCAGGCAGTGGAATAGCCTAGAGAGTGACGTTGTGGAGTCAGGAACTATACATAGTTTTAAGACGAAGTTTGATGAAGCTCATGGAGCAGGGAGAGAGAGGACCTAGTAGCGATCAGTGAAGAGGAGAGGCCAGGAGCTATGAACTGACCCCTGCAACCACAAACAGGTGAGTACAATTAGGTGAGTATACACACACACGTGGTAATGTTTTATTTAGAGTGCGCTAAGTCAGGGCATTTTTCCAGAATGGCTTTTATTATACCAATATGGATAAAATACTTTGACATATTGATCCTTTCTGAGTGAGTTGTCTCTGAATTCATTAATTTTATCGCACTCCAGTACATAATGATGCAGGGTGTGACAACAGTCCATCTGGCAAAGTTTACATTACGTCTGGTCTACATCTGGTGGTGGTAATTTAACCTGCCAAAGATAGTTGTAACCCAGCCGGAGCCGGGCAGTAGTGACATCCAAGAGTCTGCTTATTTTGTTGGATAAGTAAGTAAGTAAGTTTATTCAGGTATACACAAATACAGTTACATAGAATTATCATACATAGCAGCATATGTGTAGAGAACCTGGGATAACCCAAAAAAGTCAGACAGAGTGACTTATTTCCATTGGGGTCCTTTTACCTTATTATTATAATATAAAGGTTATAATATTTTCTTATTATTCTATAATGAAGATAACATCTTATTATCATACTAAAAAGACTATCTACTACACGAGGGTCATTAAGACTATCTACAATACGAGGGTCATTACTAGGAATAAGGTAAAATTTACACGTATGTTAGCTAAAAAAATAGAAAATCATTCCCCTCCCTTTCTGTAGCTACATTCATCAGACACCTTTTGGCACTCTTCTTGAACTGGTTCATGCTATGACTGACATTGACATGTGCAGGCAGTCTGTTCCATTCCTTTATTGCTGTACAATAAAAGGTATTTGAAGCCTGGCCAATGACTGTGGGTACTACAAAGTTGTGCTTCCTCCCTCTAGTACTATGATTGCTTTGGTTCCCAACCTTGACAAAATTGACAAGAAGATATTCTGGACACTGTTTGTGAGCAATTTTATAAACATGATTTAGCTTCAGTTGTTTTACTCTGTCTTCAACATTCTGCATATCCAACTGCTGTAATTCATCCTGGCCTACATGCTCTCTTGGTCCCAGCCCCAGGATGAATCTTACGATTTTGTTCTGGGTGATTTGTAGTCTATCTTTCAGTTTTTTTTGTCAAGGCAGAGTACCATGAAGAGCAAGCGTAATCCATATGGCATTGTATAAGGGCTAGACATAGGGTCCTGCGAGCCTCAGTAGGTAGACACTGTGCTTGTCTATACAGGAACTTCAGTCTGGCATTCGCTTTCTTTACTACACTGTTCCCTATATTTTCTCCTCACATGCATGGGTCAAAGGGGATTCCCAGATATTTTACTGATGAAACCAAAGTGATGGGCTCCCCATTACACTGGACATTAAAATTATTTACCCTTCTCAGTTTATTTTTCGTGCCAAAGAGAATAGCTTCAGTTTTCCCGAGGTGTAATGATAGTTTGTTGTCTACTAACCATTTGCTGCAGGACTCCAGTTCCAGTGTTAAAACATTAGCTATATCTTGTGGGTCTTTACCTGACACTAACAGGGCACTGTCATCTGCATACAGTAAGAGTTTGCACTTGACACTGATAGGCATGTCATTGACATAACATAAGAATAATAAGGGACCCAGATGCACCATAGACATGTGGTTCCTCCTGCATGATAGAATGATGATAGGTGGACTGACTGTTGTCAAACTCCTTGAGTCTTAAGTCAATAATATTCAGTCTTCTATGAAGCCGTCATAGAAGACTGTCTATCTTATTCCATTAGATCTAAGTTCTTTAATCTCGTACCCCCTCCCCCACGATACGACCCACACCAGTCGACTAACAATCAGGTACCTCCTTACTGCAAAGCTAACAGGGACAGCTGATGTAAGGAAGCATGTCCAACATTTCCACCTGTCGGAAATCGGATCACGGACACTGAGTTTGTGAAGTTACAGCATGGTTTTTAATTTTTATAAGTGCGTCATGAAACCAAAACATGTTCTTTAATTTCCATTAACGTCCTAAAATGCTGTTTCTTATTCAGAATATGTTCAGTTTGTTTCGAGGTTTCCTCTCCTCTTGGGGCCAGGAGGTAGGACTCGACCTCTACGACCACAATTAGGCGAGTTCAACAAGAAAATATTTTTGTGTAGTTTACCTCTACAACCGAATGAAAACGTGGAACAAACAGCATATAGAGAAAACGTAATTTAAGACATTAACTCATTTAAAGTTATCTGTAACATCATAAATATAACTCGAAGCCCCAGATATACGAATAAATAATATTTTGTTTTAGAAAAGCTTATTAATATATAATTAGCTTTATTATGCGCCGCATACCCATCCTGTGAGCAATAGTTAAAGCCTTAGAGGCCGTGGCTCGGTTGGCAATGCACTCATCTCACATACTGTGGCTCACAGTGGTTCAGTCCAACGCATGGGTGAAAACTTTGGGCATGTTTCCATACATCTGCTGTCCCTGTTCACCTAGCAGTAAATAGGTACCTGCGTGTCAGTCGACTGGGGGCTGGCAAGATTAAAGGACCACAATGGAAATAAGACGCAGTCCTCTATGACGCACTGACTATCTTGGGTTATAAGAACATAAGAACATAAGAAAGAAGGAACACTGCAGCAGGCCTACTGGCCCATACGAGGCAGGTCCAAGTCTCCTACCGGCTTAAGCCAATGCCTCAACCTAGTCAGGTCAGGTCACATTCACTTAAGGAAGGAACACGGCAACTGACCTAGTAGCACAAGCTAATCAGGTCCAACTCACACCCACCCACACCCACTCATGTATTTATCTAACCTATTTTTAAAACTACACAACGTTTTAGCCTCTATAACTGTACTTGGGAGTTTGTTCCACTCATCCACAACTCTATTACCAAACCAGTGCTTTCCTATATCCTTCCTGAATCTGAATTTTTCCAACTTAAAATCATTGCTACGAGTCCTGTCTAGGCTAGATATTTTCAGAACGTTATTTACATCCCCTTTATTTATTCCTGTTTTCCATTTATACACCTCAATCATATCCCCCCTAATTCTAAGCCTTTCTTGAGAGTGCAGATTCAGGACCCTCAGTCTGTCCTCATAGGGAAGATTTCTGATACATGGGATCAACTTTGTCATCCTCCTTTGTATGTTTCCCAGAGCATTTATATCCATTCTGTAATACGGTGACCAAAACTGTGCAGCATAATCTAAATGAGGTCTAACCAAGGATATATAGAGTTGAAGAACAACCTGAGGACTCCTATTATTTATGCTTCTTGATATGAAGCCAAGGATTCTGTTAGCTTTATTGCGAACACTTACTCACTGTTGTCTTGGTTTCAGATTACTGCTAACCAGAACTCCTAAATCTTTTTCGCAATCCTTAATATTAAGATCGACATTATTTAGTTTATGTGTGGCGTGGTTATTTTCCTGTCCAACATTTAGAACTTTGCATTTGTCTATATTAAACTGCATCTGCCACTTCTCCGACCACTGCATCAGTCTATTCAAATCTTCCTGGAGTGCTCTAATGTCCTCGTCAGAATGAATTCGACGGCCTATTTTGGTGTCATCGGCAAACTTGCTTATGTCGCTCTTTATGCCCTCATCAATGTCGTTTATGTAGATTGTGAACAACAGGGGGCCCAACACTGACCCATGTGGAACACCGCTCGTGACGCTTCCCCACCTGATTTCTCCCCATTTATGCAAACTCTCTCCTGCCTATTTGTCAACCATGCCTCTATCCAGGAAAAAAATATCCTCCTATTCCATGTGCCTTAATTTTCCTCAATAGTCTCTGATGTGGGACCCTGTCAAAAGCCTTACTGAAGTCCATATACACAATATCATATTCATTACCATGATCAACCTCCTCAAATACCTTAGTGAAAAAAGTTAATAAATTCGTAAGGCAGGAGCGCCCCTTTGTAAAACCATGCTGAGATTCGTTGATTAATTCGTGCTTTTCAAGGTGGCTACAAACTGCCTCGGCAATTATTGATTCCATAAATTTTCCCACTATGGAGGTTAGGTTCATTGGTCTATAGTTCGAAGCTAAGGACTTGTCACCTGCTTTGAAAATAGGTATCACATTTGCCATTTTCCACTTATCCGGCACCATGCCAGTCTGTAGTGATATATTGAAAAGATTAGCCGGAGGTTTGCTAAGCTCCTCTTTACATTCCTTTAGAACCCTTGCATACAGTTCATCAGGGCCTGGGGATTTGTTAGGTTTTAATTTATCAATTTGCCTAAGGACTATGTCACTTGTGACCCTAATCGTGCACAGTTTATTATCGTCCTTTTCTACATAATTTATCATTACTGGAATATCGCTGGTATCCTCCTGTGTAAAAACTGAGAGGAAGTATGTGTTAAAAATTCTACACATTTCCTTATCACTGTCTGTGAGCTGACCCGAGTAACTTTTGACCGGGCCTATCTTGTCTCTGATCTTACTTCTGTATACCTGAAAGAATCCTTTTGGGTTAGTCTTCGATTCTCTTGCAACTTTATCCTCATCATCTCTTTTTGCTTTTCTTATTCCCTTTTTTATTTCTCTCTTTAACTGAATATATTGATTTCTTAATTGCACCTCTCCTCTTTTGATTTGCCTATATATGCCTCTCTTTCGACCAATGAGATGTTTTAATCTATTGTTCATCCATTTAGGATCATTTTTGCTTGATCTGATTTCCCTATTTGGAACATCAGTTGTCTGAGCAGCTAGAACTGTACCCTGGAAAACGTCATATCGGCAATCATCACCACCTACCTGACCCATAGTCAGGTCATTCCAGTTCAGCCCACCCAAGTAATTTTTCAGTCCTTTGAAATCAGCCAAGCAGAAGTCAGGGACAGAGACTTGATTGCCATTATTAGGGTAATTCCATGATATATTAAAACTGAGTGATTTGTGATCACTTTCCCCAAGCTTATCATTAACCTCAAGATTATTAATCAGCGTTTCCCTGCTGGCAAGAACCAATTCAAGCAGGTTATTTCCTCTAGTTGGCTCTGTCACAAACTGTTTTAAAAAACAATCCTGAATCGTATCAAGAAAGTCACTTGATTCAAAATTTCCTGTCAAATTGCTCCAGTCAATCTGTCTATAGTTGAAATCTCCCATTATCACAACATTTTCGTATGTAGAGGCCTTACGAATTTCATCCCATAGAAGTTTACCGCACTCCCTATCAAGATTTGGGGCCCTGTAAATCACACCTAAAATTAGTTTTTCGCGGCCCTAGAGATGGCTAACCATTTGAGTTAAAAAATCCGAGCAATCTTATCTTAAAGGCACATTATGAGTTCAGGGAGTGGACCCCAATATTTCTGAGAGCAGAGCAAATTTCAGTGGTAAAGGACAACTAACAAGTTTACGATCTGTTAACAGTTATGCTCCAGGTACACTCCAATTAGTTTAACATCTTCATTATGCACCTCACACCCATCCTGTGGGCTGTAATCAAAGGATTACAGAGATATATAATGGATCCAGGGACTGAGTCACAAAGTTTTGATAGATGAACTATTTACAAAGGTAATGAACTGCTCACATGTTTATATCTGGTCACAAGAGTAATGAGTTATTTTTGCAAACATTTAGTGTTTTGGTAACAGTCGTCATAAAATGTTTCCGCAGACTTGAATTCAGTTACAAAAACATTGCAATATAGTTTATATGAAGCTGTAGTTATTTATAATACCCAATATTTTCGAAAGCTAAGGTTGAATTTGGACAAGTTTAAAATGCTTCCAAAATCTGATGTTTGACCCTATAATTCTCTTGGTATAACTGTTGTGCTCTTCTCCAGTCCAAGACGTGAGAATCAAGGTTGCAATGGATTATGTATGGATTCTTCAATACTTGATAAATCCAGCTTTGGTCATAACGTTGAATTAAGAGAATTCTCTGCTCACGAAATCGTAATAACACTTACCATGAATTCAAGCCTCACTAATTTCATGATTTAATTCTCTTCTGCCAGCGTCATTGTTTCCAATTATTGGCTTTTGTTTAATCTTCCAGTCTTTGAAGTAAGGAGAAAAATTTAGATGGCTCATGACTCGGAGTCTGCGCCTGTGAAGCCACAAACAGAAAGACCAGGAGTCTATCCTTAGGGTGTGGAGACGTTGAGCATATTGTCTTACACTTCTTGCCCCCCTTCCCTCCCCGTTCACTTAGTAAATAGATACCTAGGCATTAGACAGATGCTGTGGGTCACATCTTGGTAAAAAAAAAAAAAGGCATTCCATTACAGCTTTTGGCTTTTATGGAATATTCTGGGTTACTAACCCTTTTTTTTCTTTTAACTCTGGGCATGGGTGTAAGGGAGCATGATGGTCAGAACGTATGGTAATTTAAAATACAAGACGGAGCATTAACCCAACAAACGTCAGCGCGACGTTGTGCTATGGACGTAGTTTGAAAACGCAATGACGTCAGACGATGTCACACCTGCACGACCTTGTTTCCCTGTGCCATTGTTACTTCTCAACCCGAGTACATGAAATGTGCAATTACACTGCTTGGGCCTTTCTAATTTTGCTGGGGAACTACTGTTAGGTGACTTGTGCTTACAGTACGGAGGATCGAGCCTCTACCAACCATTGTGCTAAATAACCCTCACTGTTGCTCATTTCACATGAATAATACATGTTTCGACCTATTGTATACGACAACAGAAAAAAAAACTAATATTCTTACAAATTAAAATAACTGTTACTATACGAACAGTATTTTATTTGTTGGGTAAAAGGACGAATGTGCAACTAATGTGGCATTTTATTATGGCAACGTTTCGCTCTCCAGGAGCTTTGTTAGGAGCTCGACAAAGCTCCTGGAGAGCGAAACGTTGCCACAATAAAATATCGCATTAGTTGCACATATTGTTTCTAATTTTACCAACATTATTACAATATTTTTTATGACAAAAATTATGATTTTTTATTATTGAGATTATTATAAGTCACAACAATGTTGTGAACACGAGTACACACTAAAAGAATCGAAATGTTGTATAACGTTGTTGTGTATATTGCTTCATAGTGACTTAATGTTGCGTCAGAGTTACATACGTGAAGAGATGCGCATCAGTGAGGGTGTGTATGAGAAATAGGTTGAGAAAACAGAGTGGGGGAGTTAGATGGGGAGTTGGAGGTATTGGGGAGATGGGGCGAATATTTTGAGATACTGTTAAATGTTGATGACAAGAGGGAGGCAGTGATTTCATTCATTGGCCATGTATAGTATACTTTGCTATAATCCCTATTTTAGGGATTTATATATCCTTGAAAATGAAGGAGCACTGTCGCAGGCCTACTGGTCCATACTAGACACGTTCTTCTCAAAGCCAACCATTCTCACTCGCGAGGTGTTTACTCCAGCATCACTTCATTCCATCATCTCTCTTATTTATTTACCTGTTTAGTTCCTCTACCATACTGATAACGGTTCATCAGGTTGCTGAGTTTCTCTTCCTATTTGTGGGCGGAGAATCGAGCCTTCACAACTTGCGTTGACCAGCCTACTTTTAAAACTTCATTTTTAACATAGTAATAATTTTGATATTTATTTATATTTCTGCAAATAATATTACCTAAGAAATTGCTGCATGCATACGACAATATTTATATATTGCAAGTTGCATAGTTCTATATGAAATTGCATATTGCAGACAAGTTGAAAGACAAGCTTATGTTGCAGAGCAAGAATTTAGTGAGTCATTGTTATGCTCTTTGTAAAGCTTTATAAAGTCAAGACCTTCACTTTATAGAGCTCTGTACAGAGCAAAATGTTCTCCCAATAAGTGATTATTTCGCAACTGGCATCTTCGTCTTCATGCGTTTAGTGGTACCTGGAGGCTTGGTCAGACCGCGCCGCGGGGGCGTTCACCCCCAAAACCCCCTCCAGGTATACTCCGGGTATTAGTCATTAATATGGTGGTGGTCTGAGGCACCCCACTTCAGACTTCCTCAAGAACAAACCACTAAATAGGAAGACTTATGCGTTACAATACTGAGATTAAGTAGCGTGAGACGCAATAACAGCGTTGTGTCGGTACGACACCTCGAGAGTGGCGGCTACGACGGTAGCTTCAGCCGCGGCTCTGCGTCTGGTACGACACCTCGGGAGATTGCTGCTGCGGCGGGAGTTCGGGTAATGACAGGACAGAGGTAATTGCGGGGCAGGAACAGCAGCGGCCTCAGGTAGAAAAAAAATACTCTGAGGGAGTCACACATTCTCCTTTTCCTTCTCTTCCATATATTCCTGTTCCTTCCCCCCTCACTTCTCTTCATATTCTCCTATGCCTTCTTTCCTGACTTCTCTTCATATTCTCCTGTGTCTTCTCCACAGTCAAGTAGCGAAATAATTAGTAAAACGTTTGTGCGCATTAAAAAAACACTTGTGTACAGTTCGGGACATTTTATTAAAAGAAACGTTTCGCCACAAGTGGCTACATCAGGACTGATGAAGCTACTTTTGGCAAAACGTTCCCTTTAATAAATGCCCTGAACCTACGTACACAAGAGCTCTCTAATGCACATTGACGTTTTACTAATTTTTTCACTGCTTGTCGTAATTCGTCTTTTAATAGTCATATTATTCTTTTCTGCCTCATTCCCTTCCTCTACTGTTCACACAGCCTCCTTCCTCATCTACTCACATCCTCTGTACCCCCTCTTACTCCTTCATTGTCCTCATCACCATCTTCATCTTTCTGGAGTTCCCGTCGCGTCCTGTGCTCCTGCGGGCTCGCAGCAGGACACGACAGGATAATAGGACCCCAGTGCGGTCCTTACAATGGACACAATCGTCCCAGGTCTCTGATAGCAGGGAGGACTAAGGACGCTCCTCTCTTCGCTATACAATCACACCATCAGCAACAATACATGGTGTAATTGCCAGTGCTGATGTGTGGCTTGTTGTTGTGGTGAAAGTGATTACGATGCTAGTGGTGGCTGCTGTAGTTGTTAGTGGTGTTTAACACAGCATAAACAAGCCAAATTAAAACCATTTTGAAAAATCTCAACACTGATTTTGTCAGGATAACATTGACCAAGCACTTGTGAGACCAATACTTGCCTCGGCAGTACCACCTTGGAACCCGAACCCCATGCCCTATAGAAAGCTTGAGACTGTCCTTCTGCTTTCCACCTGGAAAGTCCCAGAGATTAGGGACCTAAATTCTGATAATACGCTAGAATTTAATGCCACAAGACAAGGAGTAGACATAATCACATCGTGCAAGGTTCTCAGAGGAGACATGATCACACCGTACAAGGTATTTGAAAAGACATGATCGTACCATACAATATACTAACAGGAGACACGATCACACATACAAGGATCTCAGGGGAGACATGATCACACATACAAAATACTCAGAGGAGACACGATCACAACATGCAGGGCACTCAGATTAGACATGATCACACCATGCAAGGTACTCAGAGGTATCGACAAGATTAGTGAATACTGTACAGTCTGAACTTTAAAATGGTATAAAATACCGACAGATTGTTAGGTAAGACACATATGCAACAGTTAGGTATCTTTATTTCGAAACGTTTCGCCTACACAGTAGGCTTCTTCAGTCGAGTACAGAAAAGTTGATAGAAGCAGAAGATACTTGAAGACGATGTAATCAGTCCATCGCCCTTGAAGTTTTGAGGTGGTCAGTCCCTCAGTCTGGAGAAGAGTATTGTTCCATAGTCTGAAACAATATTGTTTCAATATTGTTTCCATAGTCTGAAACAATATTGTTTCAGACTATGGAACAATACTCTTCTCCAGACTGAGGGACTGACCACCTCAAAACTTTAAGGGTGATGGACTGATTACATAGTCTTCAAGTCTCTTCTGCTTCTATCAACTTTTCTGTACTCGACTGAAGAAGCCTACTGTGTAGGCGAAACGTTTCGAAATAAAGATACCTAACTGTTGCATATGTGTCTTACCTAACTGTACAGTCTATCCTCCTAGCCAACGTCAGTACATCACCTCGGCAAAGAACCTCAGATTTGTGACTGCGACGCTGGAATTAAAACATGATTTTAGGACTGTCAGTTTTATTGTTCGCTCTGGGCCTCTGTTTTCCGTTTTCGCTTCAAAAAAATCTGCAGATTTATTATCACCTTTATTGGCGTTATGGCGTTCCCTTTCTTATCATCTTTAGTTAATGTATGTTAAAATTGGTTAAATTTGGATGATTAATAGCGTAGCCAAACCTAATCTAATTTAATCTAAATAATGTAGGAAAAGGAATTGAAAAATACACGAATGACCCGCACATAGGAGAGAGGAGCTTACGACGACGTCCCGGTCCGACTTGGACCATTTATGTGCGAGAAATTGGTTTATGTAAGTAAAGTATATATATGATTTTCGGCGTGTAAATACTTAGAAGTTACTTTAATTCATTTCTAAAGAATTACAGTATTCTTGACTGGTAGTGAACAGGTTACGTACAGTCTTAATGACCTTAGTGTAGTCGATAGGTTTAAAACCCCATTAACCAAAGTAGAAAACTGTACTTGGTGTTATCATAGAGTAGAAAAAAAAATAATGAAATGGATTAACCAACTCACTGTACGGGTGGGGATTGAACTCGCGGCAAGTGAGTCGTAAAATGACTCACGAAATGGATTTCTTTTTTCAGTATGAGGAATTTAGGAAAGCAAATTCCATACTCGAATCTGATTGTTAATTGGACACTGTTGTTTACCTCGACTCTGGGAGACATTTGATACGTCTGTAATGATATTAATTTTTAAAGGGGGTGGGGCGGTACGCCAGCAGAAGGCCTTGGTCATATGACCAAAAACTCAAGTGGCAGGTTGTCATATGACTAAGACCCGCGTCTGCCTGGAGGTTGTTCCGGGGTTCAGGAAACACTTGTCCTGTTTCCTGACGAATCTTACCTTACCTAACTTGCCTCGCCGCCGCCTCTCTTAAATCTTACAATTTTCCAGTTGTTTTTATCCATGTCCGAACATCCTCGTTCCCTCCACCTGCAAACATTCATTTTTCCCACTTCTTGTTCACACATTTTCGCTTCCTCCACACCTAATTATCCATTCTTTCTCCCCCATATTCACACATCCTCGCTTCCTCCACCTGCAATCATCCATTTTCTTTCCATGTCAAAACCAGGTACATACTCAATTATTTTTTTTCTGTATCACCCTTTATCCCGTATTGCTCACTCATTGTAATGGTCCATTTTCTCTATCTCTTTCTCTCTCATACTTAACGTTGTAAAAGTTAGGGTCATTTCTATTTTCCTTTATTATTTATTTCATTTGAGCTCCACAGTGGCGCTTCGTATTCGAGAGCTCAAAGAAGCAAAATATTCGATATATTGGTCTGAACGCATCTCGCACAGGAGCCTTAGAAATGGCATCACGTAATAGGGGTAAAATGTTCTCTCGTGTACAGAAGCCCGGCTGGCAAATAGACATCGAAGAGTTTGCAGTAATGGGGTAAAATCCTAATGGGGACCAGTCACAAGCAGCACTCCACACTGCTCAGTTTTAGGCTCTTCATATTTGCATTCCTGACTATAGTTCTTATATCTTCCTAACTATTCCAAATTTATTCAGTTTATCTGTACGTCTGGTGGTAGGTTATATATAATCTTACCTCTCTTATCTTTCTTACTGTTTTTTTTTTTCTTCCAATTTTTTATTCCACATGTAACTCAGATTTTCTGATTTCTTTACTTCCTCGGTCAGTTTTGTTATTATGCTTCTGCAGGGTTTACTTCCAGTGGATTCTTTTTCCGACCATTTCTGCGACTGATTCGGACTGTGGCAGTCCGTATCAGCTTGAAGTCGCCTTTGGATGTTTCACTGTCTGCGAACATTGGCAGGTGCGATGCTATGTTTCCCGGGAGGTCCTTTACATAACTTTGTATGCATTAAGATCATGGTAAACAGATGATATCACAATATGTAAAACAACCACTATGAAAAAATGACGAACTGCCAAGCACTTTCTTGATTTCTCACAATGTCAAGGACATTGATGATGATGTAAGAAATCAAGGAAGAGCTTGGAAGTTCACTATTTTTCAGAGTGATTGTTTTTCATATCATGGTATAAATAAATAGTTGGGGACTCGAACCGTGGTCCTAGTACAAACCAATCTCAAAGTTGTAACCACTCAGCTACGGAGGTTACAAAAGGAGGATTTTTACAACCATCACAACTGTGCTGGTTGTTCATTACAACATGTAACAGTGTGGTTCTCAGCAGTGGTGCTTGTGAGACCTTGCTGGTTGTTTACATTACAGGATTCGGATACTTCTCCATTATTTATATTTCTTTTAGTTTTCACTCATGCACCCTTGTCTGTGTACCTCGTAGCTTAACCAGTCTGCAATGATCAACTTCTCAAAACCTCCTTTCCTGTCATCATTTTCTCTTTATACGGTCACAGTGTTATTAATTCCTCTATTTTTTAAGGCCTTTCCCTCACCACATTCTATAACATAAATCCTGCAATTACCTTCGCCTGAAAACCAGACGACAGTTCTCTCAGCATCCGCCAAGAGCTGAAATCAGCTGTAAAATTATCTAAATCATCTCGGTGGGATGCGACACTCTTAATTGAATCCTCAGCTGGAGCTCAGAGAACCCGGCTCGTGGTAAACAAAGCGTCATCCAAACAATGAATACCTGATTGTACGAAATGAAAGTCGGCGCTCCTGGCTTGTTTCTGGCACCTCCTGTGTTGGTGGCAACTATTGTTGTTGTGCTACCTGCGCTGCTTGCCTGTGTACTCTTCTTTGTCGAGTCTAGCATCCACACGTTTGTATACGAGTGTTTTTATTTTTTTGTATCTGAATGCTAATGTTTGTTGTGCTGTTACTGTTGGGCGTGTCGCAAACAAAAGAGATTATCATTCCCTTGTGCAGCACTCCCAAGTAATGGTCTTATCTTGCAGTCGCGAGCAAGACGCCTTCCCACGCACTTCATGGATTTATAGGAAACATTTCTCGTTTTTACAAAAACAACCAAAAAAAATAAGATGTTTACCGGCAGTGTTGCTGATGTTAATAGGCAACATCCTTGTGTTTTATACACAAGCATACATATACACCTCTCTCTCTCTCTCTCTCTCTCTCTCTCTCTCTCTCTCTCTCTCGCTCTCTCTCTCTCTCTCTCTCTCTCTCTCTCTCTCTCTCTCTTCCTCCCCCTTTCCCCTCCTTCCCTCCCTCCATCTATTCCTCACCCTCCCTCTCCCAACCTATAATATATATATATATATATATATATATATATATATATATATATATATATATAAACATACATGATCTTGATTCCTTGACGCACTTAAATCTTCTTTATCGCATCAGGAGTAAACCTTGTGATCAGAATATCTCATTCTCTTTAGTAAATTAAAAAATATTCATCCCCTTTGATCCCTGCTGATTAATCTAAGTAGTGAGTAGCCCCTCCCCCGAGAGGGGCAATTTGGTATTTCGTGATTAAGGGTGATTAAGCAGTTGTATCTATTTGACCTCCTCTAGTTGCCTTAATGGACTATCAGGGCCCCTGTTTACCCTTAATTGCTGTGTATGTTCGGTGACATCACCGCGCACACACGCTACGTACATGAGCACAACTCAGATGTGTGTACATATGTAAATATTGTACATACTTATTCTACTGAATTTTTAAAATGTATATGGAATTTGAATCGATCGCCTTATCCAGCTCATTCCACTTATCCTTCTGAGGAAGAGGGAACAATTCCTAATATCAATGCCTCGTCTGTGTTCGTGTCACATTTATGCCCTCTGGCCTCTGGTCTGAAAGATTGTGTTGTCTCCTCTATCCGATATGTCCTGTCCTTTGAGTATCTTATACGTCATTACAATGTCTCCCATGATCTTTCTTTCAAGTTCATGTACGGTGCCTTCAGTCTCTATTGTTGAAATCCAGTTTGAGGATCACTCTAGCAGGACAAACTTGTAAACACGCTTGCTGTGGTGTGGACGCCATGATGCTGCTGTATATCCTATAATTCTGGAAACTGTACTCAGTGTACTGGATGATTGATTATGTTTACTGATGCCGGGTTTAAGATTAGATAGTCTAGCATTAGCTGGCTATGTTATGCGTTGTGAGCGCTTGTGTGTGTGTACTCACCTATATGTGGTTGCAGGGGTCCAGTCATAGCTCCTGGCCCTGCCCTATTTGGTGGTTGCTATTACGTACACTCCCTCCCTGCTCCTAGAGCCTTGTTGTATCTCTCAAAGCTATGTATGGATCCTGCCTCTAATACTACTCTCTCCCGAGTGTGTTGTGTGTACTCACCTAGTTATGGTTACAGGGGTGTGTGTGTGTATGTGTGTGTGTGTGTGTGTGTGTGTGTGTGTGTGTGTGTGTGTGTGTGTGTGTGTGTGTGGTCTGTGTGTGTGTGTGTGTGTGTGTGTGTGTGTGTGTGTGTGTATGTGTGTGTGTGTGTGTGTGTGTGTGTGTGTGTGTGTGTGTGTATGTGTGTGTGTGTGTATGTGTGTGTATAGGTGAGAGGGGAGGCAGGGAAAGGTGAGGCGTATCGAAAGTGGAAGAGCAGGACAACACTGGGTCATCTGGCGGTCGGGAGGAAGTACATAGACCACGAACCTCAGCAGTATTTTGGTTCGAATTCCCTTCTCAAAACCACAAGCTTTTCGCCTTAGTGCAGAGGGATACAAGAATTGTGTGTGTGTGTGTGTGTGTGTGTGTGTGTGTGTGTGTGTGTGTGTGTGTGTGTGTGTGTGTGTGTGTGTGTGAGTGTGTGTGTGTGTGTGTGTGTGTGTGTGTATGTGTACTCATTGTGTATGATTATGTATATGTAATGGGGTGATAGGGGTGCGGGTGGAGAGTTGGATATATGGTTATATGTATGTAAATATTTATGTTCATGTATATGCTTGCTTTTGTTCTCGCTTTTTTTCTCATCTTCGGTTGTGTGGTCGAGTCTTCCATATTGGCCTCACTTAACTGACGGTGACTTTACATTCCCACCTAACCTCAGGCCTGCCATGCATATTCTTAATGCTGTGTATGTAATCTACTTTCACCATCATATTACCATGCTAAGGCTTAGAAATATTTCCTAGCTTCCCTGTGGCCTAGTAGGCCTTTAACTTCCAGTTGAGCCCTCATAATTACCTTTTTTTTTTTAATTATCTACAGAGGTAAAGCTAATCTCGTACTCTCTAATCAGTATTTAATCTGTCAATTATATTTTTGTAAATTTCTTGTAACTCATTATATTCTTCTATCACTCCATGAAGAACTTTTTAATATTCTTTAACACCTCTTAATTTAGAGTTACGGCTTCTTGTTCTTCCTCTTAGTGTACGAAAATCTCTTTCATCAGTCTTTTATCGTTTGTTATAACCTTGTTTGTGTCTCCTTGGTTTTTCCTATCAGTCAGTGTGTCTAATACTTTTAGTTTTTCTGTGTAGGCTTTTTTTTTAGCGCTGGTAGTTGTATTGTAGCTCGTCCGTGACTTTTTCCTAGCAAGTCTGTAGGTTTTTCTAAAAGGCACCGACGTCTTATCACTCTTGCTTACTCAAATTTGAATCTGACATAACTTGTGGACAACAACTTTATTAATCTTCTTAATTTATATATCCGTTGGCGTTTATATATACATCATAACTGGTAGCTATATATCTTCCACTATCATCTGTAGACAGTCTGTCTTAATAAACCCCAAATATTTCTCTCTGGTTTCTTTATTTTTATTTTATAACTCTATTTTATTGGTGTGACCTGTTTTTATTCTCTCCAGTTTATTATAGGCATTATTTATCCACATTAATTTCCGTTATCCGTCTCTTACTCTCAAATCTGTTCTTGTCTTCCTGTGGTGACGGTCACGTTGTTTGTCTTGCATAGACATTGTTCTTAATATTCCATATTCTTAGGATTTGTTTGTTCAGTCAAGTCGTGGATATAAATGTTATGAATAGCGTTAGTGTGAGTTCTTGTGTTAATGGAATCAGGCGTACAACGCCAAAAAAGATGGAAAGAAAGCATTTTGCAAACCGAGATCCGTATTCAGAGAGAGAGAGAGAGAGAGAGAGAGAGAGAGAGAGAGAGAGAGAGAGAGAGAGAGAGAGAGAGAGAGAGAGAGAGAGAGAGAGAGAGAGAGAGAGAGAGAGAGAGAGAGAGAGAGAGAGAGAGGGAGAGAGAAGGGGGCGTAGCAAATGGGTTTTCCCACCGTGTAATGGGGAGGGAGATAGGTAGGTGGCAGTTGACCCATCCCTCCTCTGGCTTCACCCATCTCGTGGTAATCCCATCAACCCCGTTGGCGGCAACGCCAAAGGGAATAACAATGGTAATCACTAAAGCTTCGACAAGAACCATAGTGTTAAACCAACTTTAACTTTCGCAGAATCAACAGTAACTTCCAAAATAGAAAATAAACAGCAATAATTACATCAGTACCAGTAACCAAATGATTAACGGTGATAAAACAGTAGGAAATGTGGAAGACTAGCAGCGAGGAGGAAACAGAAGCAGTAACCAAAACGGTGAGTGCTATCAACAAACCAAATATCGAGTTGACTATTAAAATGAACAGAAGTAAAACGGTATCAAGGGCTCAGTCATAATCACAACGAAAGTCAAAAACAATTATTATTATTATTATTATTATTATTATTATTATTATTATTATTATTATTAGTAGTAGTAGTAGTAGTAGTAGTAGTAGTAGTAGTAGTAGTAGTAGTAATAGTAGTAGTAGTAAACAAAAGCAGTAACACAAGAAATAACGGTAGTATCGACACAAAAAACAGCGGCCGTAGCCAGATTAATAATAGTAGTAGTAGCCGATACGACCTCCAACACCACAATCACTGCCACCACCCACTACCACCACCACTACCCACTACTACCACCACTACCGCCCACTACCATCACCACCTACTACTAATACCACCACCACCACCCACCACCGCCATAACAGTCACCAGTACAACCACTACCACAAACACCAACTATATCACCACCAACAAAACAAACAACACACACACACACACACACACACACACACACACACACACACACAGTCGACCAGGCATGACCAATGCTGTTTCAATACTGTAGGCATCTAGGGGCGAATATAGGGTGATGGAGGGGGTGCAGGAGGGGGTGGTCGTAGGGAAGGGAATATAAGGGAGGGAGTCTAACACTGATGGCAGAATTTATCACCTATTACAAAAGGCGTTTGAAGCCTCCTGGTGCATCCTGGAGGACGTGTGTACTCACCTAGTTGAGGTTCCAGGGGCCGAGTCACAGCTCCTGGCCCCGCCCCTTCCCTGGTCGCTCCTTGAGCTTTATTATACCTCTTCTTAAATCTATGTATGGATCCTGCCTCCGCTTCGTCACTTCCCAGGCTATTCTACTTCCTGACAACTCTGTGACTGAAGAAATACTTCCTAACATCTCTGTGATTCATCTGAATCTTCAATTTCCAATTGTGACCCCTTGTTGCTGTGTCCCATCTCTGGAACATCCAGTGTGTGTGTGTTTGTGTGTGTGTGTGTGTATGTGTGTGTGTGTGTGTGTGTGTGTGTGTGTGTGTGTGTGTGTGTGTGTATGTGTGTGTGTGTAAATGAAGGTACATGGGGATGGAAATCTTTAGTTCAAGATCTTTCGCACTTTCCTGCATCGTCAGGAGCTCTGCAATGTTGTAAGACCAGCAACAGACAGGTTGAGAGGAAATTCTCTCAGCGTCATCCTATACCACAGTAGGGTGAGGCCGTCCGCTTGTCACCCAGACCGTCGCATCAGCCAGCCTCCCTCCCCCTACCATTTTGGAGTAAGGGAAGGGGGAAAGAGGGAACCTCAGAGGTTTACAGACAGCACGTTGCAGACATGGAAAAAATTATAACCAAAAACAGCATCTAGTATCTATCAACTAATCTAGTAACATGAAATCCTGGTACTTAACTGGTTGCTTAGACCAGTATGTTCAAGCTTTATGTAAAACTGAACATAAGTATACGAGTCAGCTCGTTGCCACTTTATACTTACGTACGTCAGAGAATGTTTCCAGAAAATATAACAAAATTCCCTTCAGAGATCCCTTATATATTTACCTCCCCTGTTATATTTACCTCTTCTGTTATATTTACCTTCTCTGTTATATTTACCTCCTCTGTTATATTTACCGCATCTGTTATATTTACCTCCTCTGTTATATTTACCTCCCCTGTTATATTTACCTCCTCTGTTATATTTACCGCATCTGTTATATTTACTTCCTCTGTTTTATTTACCTCCCCTGTTACATTTACCTCCTCTGTTATATTTACCCCCTCTGTTATATTTACCTCACCTGTTATATTTACTTTCCCTGTTATATTTACCTCCCCTGTTATATTTACCTCCTCTGTTATATTTACCTCCTCTGTTATATTTACCTCCTCTGTTATATTTACCCCTCTGTTATATTTTCCTCCCGTTATATTTACCTCCTCTGTTATATTTACCTCCTCTGTTATATTTACCTCCTCTGTTATATTTACCCCTCTGTTATATTTTCCTCCCGTTATATTTACCTCCTCTGTTATATTTACCTCCCGTTATATTTACCTCCCCTGTTATATTTACCTTCTCTGTTATATTTACCTCCTCTGTTATATTTACCTCCCCTGTTATATTTACCTCCCCTGTTAAATTTACCTCCCCTGTTATATTTACCCCTTCTGTTATATTTACCTCCACTGTTAAATTTACCTCCCTTGTTATATTTACCTCCCCTGTTATATTTACATCGCCTGTTATATTTACCCCCTCTGTTATATTTACCTCCCCTGTTAAATTTACCTCCCCTGTTATATTTACCTCCCCTGTTATATTTACCTCCCCTGTTATATTTACCTCGCCTGTTATATTTACCCCCTCTTTTATATTTACCTCTGTTATATTTACCTCCTCTGTTATATTTACTTCCTCTGTTATATTTACCTCCTCTGTTATATTTACCTCCTCCGTTATATTTACCTCCTCTGTTATATTTACCTCCTCTGTTATATTTACCTCGCCTGTTATATTTACCCCTCTGTTATATTTACCCCCTCTGTTATATTTACCTCTGTTATATTTACCTCCTCTGTTATATTTACCTCCTCTGTTATATTTACCTCCTCTGTTATATTTACCTCCTCCGTTATATTTACCTCCTCTGTTATATTTACCTCCTCTGTTATATTTACCCCCTCTGTTATATTTACCTCCTCTGTTATATTTACCTCCTCTGTTATATTTACCTCGCCTGTTATATTTACCCCTCTGTTATATTTACCCCCTCTGTTACATTTACCTCGCCTGTTATATTTACCCCCTCTGTTATATTTACCTCCTCTGTTATATATACCTCCTCTGTTATATTTACCTCCTCTGTTATATTTATCAATCCTGTTCCATGCAGAGATTTGCTAACACATCTTAAGTATTGTAATGGTAACTATTCCACTGTATTACTAGGTATGATTAGAAGTCTTAATGTCTTCTTTCACTAGGAATGACTTTCATGTGTCATCCTGGGCAACTGATACATACTCTTATGTATCCTTCAGCCTTCACATCAGGAATTACTTTCATGTGTCATCCTGAGCAACTGATACATGTTCTTATGTATCCTTTTGCCTTCACATCAAGCACATTTTTTAGGAAAAGTTTTTTTCTGGGCTTCTCTAAAGAAATGTGCTCTCACTAGCTTATAAAATAATTATTAGCACAATTCCTACTTTGCGTCTCACACACACGGGTCTTCATAGCTTGTCATACATACAGGGTGTTTTAAAATGATGGACCCGATTTAAATTTCAACTATCATTGGATATGGGTCTATAATTTTAAAACATTACATATTTTTCTCAAAGTATTAATTTTTTGTCACCCCCGTGACCGTCTCTGTGGAGAAATGTTCTCTCTGCACTGCTTTTTCAAGCAGTTCGAAACCGTAGCCTTTTGTTTTCCTTATTGAGAGAATTAAGGGAATATTTCTTATTTACTTTTGGGTATATATGTGCAAGTGTGTTTGTACTCACCAACATGTACTCGCCTATATGTTGCAAGGGTTGAGTCTCGGGTCCTGGCTTCTATCTGCTGGCTGCTGCTGGGTTTGCTCTCTTCAGTTTCTTGAGCCTAATCGCACTTATTCTTTAAGTTATGCATTGGTTCTGTGTCTACCACACCGCTGACCAGGTTCCGCTTCCTGACCTCTCTGAGGCTGCAGAAGAGTTTCCTAACATCGCTGTGACTTGGTGCTTCTAGCGTCTAATTGTTTCCTAGTGTGTTTCCTGCCTCTTTAGTACTCCATATTCACCTAACTATTCCTCTTGTATTTTATATGTCAGTAGTTTGAACACACTCATCGATTGTGTGTGTGTGTGTGTGTGTGTGTGTGTGTGTGTGTGTGTGTGTGTGTGTGTGTGTGTGTGTGTGTGTGTGTGTGTGTGTGTGTGTGCGTGTGTGTATGTGAGAGAGAGAGAGAGCTAGTTAACGAGACTGTGTTTACATCTTCGTATATTTATCATCCATATTAATAATACATAACAATGAAGTGTGGAATCTATACATACATGAATACAACGAATACACATGTGTGTGGAATCATGTCTGTATGAATGACCATAACTAACATTTAGCATTTCTTAAAAGCCACAGCAAATAATAAATTTTTTTAAACCTCTAAATGATTCACATGGTTTAGTTCTTCACATAAATATGCAATTCTACCCGTCAATTGTCCGTAGGATGATGGTATCCAACTTTTGCGACGATGCACACTGAAAATCATTGCAAAATTCTCCTCCGGGTCGCTAAAACGGATGACACCTGCCGAGGATTTGTCTTATTGCTTGTTGATTAATGACCCTCGTGTGTTTATAGGCTTTAAACCCCATTAATGACCCTCGTTTATTTACAGGCATTAAGCCCAGTTAATGACCCTCATGTGTTTATAGGCTTTAAGCACCATTAATGAGTCTTGTGTGTTTATAGTCAGAAATAATAAAATTCCAAATATAGGATTATTGGGAAAAAAATGTGTATATACACCGAGATGTGTATCCCTCCAGTGAACATGCAGTGCATCCACACGTCGGGAGAGAGAGAGAGAGAGAGAGAGAGAGAGAGAGAGAGAGAGAGAGAGAGAGAGAGAGACAAGGTCTTTTCTTTGAAATGTATTTCAGTATTTAGAAAAATGTAGGATTTATGTGCCAAGCCGAGTTTGTCGTGCCGTCTCTTCTTACCAGATGTTCTTGCAAACAAATGGTCAACATTTTCATTGCAACCTTCCCGGCAGCGGGACAATTCTTGTATTGTGTACAATTTTCCCCCAAAATATATAAGAGAATTTGAGAAGTGTTATAATCAGAGGTGTAGAGCAAAATATTTGATAAAACTCGACAAAAGCCTGTACATAAAATAAATAATTCAATGAATATGCAGCAGGAAGGTGAAAATATTCATGAGATAGTGATTGCAATGTTCGCTTTGCGGCTTGCAGATGGAATCATTATGTGGCAACACTGCTAGTATTTTTACGGGTTTTCCTATCCTCGTACTTCTGTATTTTCATCTTCCGAGGGTTTGTTTATCTCTGCTACTCTCTCCTGGGACTGTTACTGGTGCTTCGAGCGTAAACAATTGTAGACAAAACGATACAATCCGCAGCTGGTGATTATTATGCAGATTATGGAGTCGTATTTTAATAATCAATCAAGTCTTGATTTAATGTACGGGTGTCCGAATTTTACGATAATAATTTTATGTGAAAAGGATTCCATAACTCATTTTATATCTACAGGGGAGGGGGGCCACATAAATCTGGGCTCCTTGAATATCGTAACATTATTCAGTGTAGCTCAACTATGTACATCAGAGTGACTTTAACGTCCAAAGTTGTTATGATTCGTACGACATGGGGAATGTTGGCAGCGAGAGGAGCTCCGCCCACCGGCTGCTGTAACTCCGCCCACTATCTGTTGTAGCCCCGCCTCCTAGCCGCAAAGTAGCGAATCAGCGGCTATGGGTGGAGCTTCGGGTGTGACGTAGGTGCCTTATATGTAACAAGTGTTAGTCGGGATTATCAGTGATGGTCACCGGGTGATAGTATACGCAGGTGTGAATGTTAGTCCCTGGCGCTCTTCTTGTGTGCGCTCAGTGAACTGTTGTGGTGTTTACAAGTGTCTTAGACTGTGATCGGATGCTCGAGTGATAGACGCAGCCACCACCATGCCGCGCCCCTGCCGCGAGAGTTACGGCGATCAGAAGCCGCCGTACTCGTACATCTCCCTCACCGCCATGGCCATCTGGAACAGCCCGGAGAAGATGTGTACACTGGCGGAGATCTACAAGTTTATTATGGACAACTTCCCCTACTACCGCAAGAACACTCAACGCTGGCAGAACTCTCTGCGTCACAACCTCTCCTTCAACGACTGCTTTATCAAGATCCCTCGTCGCCCTGATAGACCCGGCAAGGGCGCCTACTGGACCCTACACCCGTCCGCCATGAACATGTTTGAGAACGGTAGCTTCTTGCGCCGCAGGAAGAGGTTTAAGATACCTAAGCCTGAGAAGGATGCGCTGGAGGCGGGTTTGGCGCAAATCAACAACCCTCTGCGATGCCTGGAGGCGTCACGGTGCTCTGGAGAGACGCTGTTGGGGGCCTCTGCCAGCGTCAGTCTGCCCTCCCTTCACCACCAGGGTAAACAACCCTTTACTGTGGAGTCTCTGGCCGCCTCCGATGCCAAGCTGCCCCAGCAACTGCCGCCCATGCCGCCCGTGTCGTTGCCCCTGGGGTTTCTGCCGCCTCCAATGCCCCATACCGCCCTCACACACCGCCCACTGCCCTTCCCGCCCACTGACCTGCCGCTATCGCCCACCCACCCGCCACCCACGCTACCGACCACCACCCAGTACTCGCCCTACCCACTGCCACACATGCTGCACCACCCACCGCCCCTCACACCCTCACTGCACCACCTGTACGCTGCAGCGGCCATGGCGGCATCACTGACGCCGTGTGGAGGGGCGGCGCCCTTGGTGAGACCCGCTGCGGTGCATATGTCGCACCTCACCCTGGCCTCACTCTCAGTTCTAAATCCCTTCACCTCGTCGCTACCTCTCCGACCTCAAGCCGTGGCTCCACGCACCTCCACGGCAACTATAACAGCAGCTCTGGCCTCCACAGCTTCAGATTATTCAGTCTCACGACTCTTGGCCTCAAAGTCCCCCACACCGTTGCTCAGACACCCAATGATGCCTCCGACGTCCACAGCTGCGCTGCTACATCATTCACAGTTCCACGACTTCAGTCACGATGACGATGACGAGCCTATCCACGTTGAAGACGACGACGATGATCAAGAAGCACCATCAGCACACACACGAATCCCCTCGGGAGGAGTTTCTCCCGAGGAAGACGCTGCGGAAACGACCAATAGCGGCAAACTCCTTTCTCGGCAGGAACTTGGGGTCCGAGTAGAGCGGGAAGGAGCCTCGCAGGTGCCGTCAGAAGAGCTGTTCCTTCGTACGTCTCCTTCTGTACGTTCCATTTGACGGTGACAGTGTACCCCTGACTCGACCCACAGCCTCCACCGCAGCCTCCGGGGGCCCACACTGTGCCCACTCCATGCGTAATGTTCTAGTCTAGAGGTCCTCTCCTCAGTGCTAGAGCCCAGAGTTAAAGGGTCCTCAATAGTCTTCGTGTCCTCCTTATCCCCATTAAGGTAAAATTCCTCTTAAGAGACGAATGCTTTTGTTGGAGCTTTACCTACCTCTCTTTCACCAAGTCGCGAACTCTCCCCGTCAGGAAAATAAACTTTATTGCCTTGTATTCAAACGTGCCAACCCGAAACCAGGTCAAGGAAAATGTGTTGATGCTAAGCTGTTTATAGGTCGAGCCGTTCCAAGTGGCTCTTTCCAGGTCAAAGAAACACGATGGAATGGCTTCTAGCAGAGGGTAGAAAGGGAGACGAGATATCTTGACTAGTGATAGACGGGAGAGGAAAACAATTTCGTCGATGAATAAGAGTCCGATGCTGCGATAAATAAATAAATAAATATATATATATATATATATATATATATATATATATATATATATATATATATATATATATATATATATATATATATATATATATATATATATATATATATATATATATATATATATATATATATATATATATATATATATATATATATATATATATATATGTATATGTATATGTATATATATCGCTGTGAAGGATTCCAGTGAGTGAAGGTAATCGCGAAAAGGATGTTTCCGAGTGTGTTATCTCCCGAGTGACTCGTGATCCCGAATGTTTTTTTTTTTTTTTTCAAGTGATGGATACCCCGAGTGATAACATTATACATACTGAGAGAATAGTCCCTTTGTTTAATCCTCGAATCTTTATATGTTCGTGTCCGTACCTGCCATTCAGTTACCTGTAATAACCTTCTGTTTATCGCCAACTGAACACTTCCGCACCTGTACACAAACTGCTAAGAAAAGGGAAAGTAACTCTTTATTGTTTACATCCTTGTGTCTAGTGTCTCGGTGTTCTATTTACCTCCACAAACAAATGTGTATATATATATATATATATATATATATATATATATATATATATATATATATATATATATATATATATATATATATATATATATATATATATATATATATGTATATATATATATATATATATATATATATATATATATATATATATATATATATATATATATATATATATATATATATATATATATATATATATCAGAATACCCTCCGTATTTATTATTTATAATGTATACAAAGTAATCTTTCTTTTCCCCTTGTTTTATCTATTTCACTAATTTATACTGTAACCTCTCAGCTGAAATTTTATGCTGTCTAGCTCTTTGTTACTAGTTACACTAAAATCGTCTGTCTAGACTAGAAATAACTAGACTACCTATGTAATAGACATAGAGAACCTCAGTCCTCAAATACACATCTAGCGCTGCCTAGTTGTCTAGTTATGCAATGAATGGAAGACTAATTCACCTGTATAAGAAAGATTTTCATGAAATTTAGGCTCTAGATGGCCCAAACTAACTTTTGGTTACTAGTGGTAGTTCGTCCCCTAGTTCAGGGAGGGTTAGAATGGTACACATATGGTGGTACTGTCATTGTTTCTTGTTTGTGGTGATTCAGTAACATTGCAGTGTCCTTGCTTTTAAATCTTTCTCTCCCCTCTCCCTCCCTCCCCTACATTGTAAATATTATTGTTATATTGATGATGCTAATTTCGTGTTTAGATATGATAATAAATGTCTTCACGCTATGCACAAGTTTAATTGAATTCCTTCCCTCAGATCATTTGCTCTCCGTATCTTTGTGATGCTTCTATGCCCAGCGGTTTTTATGCTAGTGTTTATAGCGGTTTATGTTGCAACTTTATGTACCAAAATCTGCTTCATTTGGAGACACTTTTATGTTTTTAAAAATGCATAAGAAAATACTCCTGGGGTGCATTTGCAAAAAAAGAAAATTAGAGTATGCACACGCATGCATACAGCTTCCTTGGTAGGACCCTCAGCCTTGATGGATAACATTGCCTGATGAGAAATGAGGCTCAGTCTGCATTATGACCAGGAGTCGAATGCTGGCAGATTCTCACCCGCTTTCTTTCAGACAATCCCGTTACCTTCTGCACTGCTGACGTGTGTAAATTAAATGGTTTTGTTTTTCTAATTCTAACCTTGTAGCCGACACCTGCTGTTGCCCTAAATATAACATTACACAAACATCTTGAGTTCACTCGGGTCTCAGGAGCAAATTAAACGTTGGGATTCAGAACTAAGCTTAGAATCTACTAGCGCTCTGAAGGCAAATTCTTGGTCTCAGTGACGCAGACACGGCCTTGTGCTGCAGAAAATGACAAAGGGACCTAACTACTACTCCCTAAATCAGATTTGTGCATAGGGGAAACTAGCCATATTGATGGCATACCTATTCTGCTATTTCCTCCTGGAAATGCTTCTTGCCTTTCCCTGGAAATTCTGGCCTTTTCCTGGAAAAGCTCGAGCGGAGGGCCGCGGGAAGCGGGGTGTCAGGCGTGTACGCTACAACTAGGTGAGAAATTGTGGCCTTATAA
This sequence comes from Cherax quadricarinatus, assembly GCF_038502225.1. Classification (NCBI taxonomy): domain Eukaryota; kingdom Metazoa; phylum Arthropoda; class Malacostraca; order Decapoda; family Parastacidae; genus Cherax; species Cherax quadricarinatus. The sequence goes on from NC_091295.1 coordinate 54,371,268, forward strand.
TTTCTTCTGAGCACATTTGAGACTGAAAAAGATATATTATCTTGACTTGTATGTTTTTTTTTATTATTTTTATTGTTTTGAAAATGTGATTTATTTTTTTTAATATTGGATCTGACATTATTTCCAGAGAATAAAATCATTAAGACTATGATTGAATTTTCACCGAAGAGACAATAATTCTACCAATAAATAAATCTTTATATATATATATATATATATATATATATATATATATATATATATATATATATATATATATATATATATATATATATATATATATATATATATATATATATATATATATATATATACATACAATGCAATCATCGCAAACCAAGCGATGCTGGATGCAAAACAACCTTGGGGGAAGTAGAATGATAGCCCTAGGCCTTTCGTGTTGCAATCAAGACGTCATCAGAAACTTGCAAAGTTGCAGAAAAGAGGAGCATATCCATGCAAATACTATCCCAAAGGACGTCTTCACTGGACGTCTTCACTCCAGTGAAGGCAGGGAGGCCCAAAAAGAAAAACCAAAGTTTCTCTTTTTAACTTTAGTAATATATACAAGAAAAGGGGTTACTAGCCCCTTGCTCCCGGCATTTCAGTCGCCTCTTACAACACGCATGGCTTACGGAGGAAGAATTCTGTTCCACTTCCCCGTGGAGATAAGAGGAAATAAACAAGAACAAGAACTAGTAAGAAAATAGAAAACCCAGAGGGGTGTGTACATAAGCAGAAGTAGCAAGACGTACCTGAAATCTTTCATGTTTATAAGACAGAAAAACAAACACCGGCAAGCCTACCATCATGTAAAACTATTACACACACACACACACACACACACACACACACACACACACACACACACATATATATATATATATATATATATATTATATATATATATATATATATATATATATATATATATATATATATATATATATATATATATATTATATATATGTCGTGCCGAATAGGCAGAACATGCGATCTTGGCTTAAATAGCAACGTTCATCTTGCCATATAGGACAAAATCATTCTGAACCTAACGAAAAAAATATATTTCACTGTGTTTGTTTAGTATTAATTTATTGTAAACAAATCTAAAATATATTTAGTTGGGTTAGGCTAAAATAAATTGCGCTTGTTATAATAAGGTTAGGTAAGTTTTTTAAGATTCTTTTAGTGCAAAATTAAAAATTTTTACATTAACACTAATGAAAAAAATATATCTTTAAACGTATAAGAGTAAATTTTAGAAAGGTCTTAATTTTAAATGAGTTCTTGCTAATTGACCAGTTTTACATATTCGGCACGACATATATATATATATATATATATATATATATATATATATATATATATATATATATATATATATATATATATATATATATATATAATGTGTGTGTGTATGTGTGAACTCAAATTAAGTTGTAATAAATAACCGACAATGGATAAACAGAAGGATATACGACGGCCGCGAACCGTGGCCCGTAAATTGACAGCCCGACGCTCTACCATCTTGACCGTCAATTTACTGACCGCGATTCGCGCCCCCTTCCCTTCCCCCGTCTACCCTTTTGTTTATCCATCGAAAGTTGCTTATTACAATTTTCGATGGATATATATATATATATATATATATATATATATATATATATATATATATATATATATGTATATGTGTGTGTGTGTGTGTGTGTGTGTGTGTGTGTGTGTGTGTGTGTGTGTGTGTGTGTGTTTGTGTGTGTGTGTGTGTATAAAGAGTAGTTGACAGGGATCATATAATTGAAAAGTTAGTTATATTTCATTAAAGGCTGTAGCTCTCGCTGGTATGCTGACACAAGCACGCAAACGCACTCACAAACACGTACATGCACCATGCAAGAAAGTAGCGACACTAGTCGCAGGCATGATTGCAGATTGTATATGAAACAGTCGCAAAACTCACAGCAGTATCTAAATTTGCGAGAATTGTCTGCTGGATTTTTTTCTATAAATCTTGACGCCGTAGCCGCTAATTGCTCTTTCTTATTAATATCCACCTCAGACCATACCACGGGTGGGGTTAGAACCCGCGATCAGAGAGTCATAGAACTCCAGACTGACGCGTTAGCCACTGGCTCAGCCACAATAAGATTCATCCAACTAGGTATATTTCTACACAATAGGAAGGTTAGCATAGGCCACCACTGTGACTACAAATGCAAGTTTTGTTTTTTGTAGAAATATACCTAGTTGGATGAATCTTATTATAGCCAGCTGGCCCAGTGGCTAACTCGTCGGTCTAGAATTTTATGACTCTCTGACCGCGGGTTCTAACCCCACCCGTGGTATGGTTTGTTTGCAGCGGCAGAGCATGTGGATGCACGAAGACCTAGGAATTAGGTCTCACAAAAGTCTAACAGGAACATGTCTTGTTATATATTTATCCTTTATATTTAATGTTTCAAGCAAATTGTTTTATATATGTTCAATATTTCTGCTATCTTATTTTTACTAGGATGTTATTTTTACTAGGAGCTTATTTTTACTGGGAGCTTATTTTTACTAGGAGCTTATTTTTACTAGGAGCTTATTTTACTAAGAACTTATTTTTACTAGGAGCTTATTTTTACTAGGAGCTTATTTTACTAAGAACTTATTTTTACTAGGAGCTTATTTTTACTAGGAGCTTATTTTACTAAGAACTTATTTTTACTAGGAGCTTATTTTTACTAGGAGCTTATTTTACTAAGAACTTATTTTTACTAGGAGCTTATTTTTACTAGGAGCTTATTTTACTAAGAACTTATTTTTACTAGGAGCTTATTTTTACTAGGAGCTTATTTTACTAAGAACTTATTTTTACTAGGAGCTTATTTTTACTAGGAGCTTATTTTACTAAGAACTTATTTTTACTAGGAGCTTATTTTTACTAGGAACTTATTTTTACTAGGAGCTTATTTTTACTAGGAGCTTATTTTTACTAGGAGCTTATTTTTACTGGGAGCTTATTTTTACTAGGAGTTTATTTTTACTGGGAACTTATTTTTACTAGGAGCTTATTTTTACTAGGAGCTTATTTTTACTGGGAGCTTATTTTTACTAGGAGTTTATTTTTACTGGGAACTTATTTTTACTAGGAGCTTATTTTTACTAGAAGCTTATTTTACTAAGAACTTATTTTTACTAGGAGCTTATTTTTACTAGGAGCTTATTTTTACTAGGAGCTTATTTTTACTAGGAGCTTATTTTTACTAGGAGCTTATTTTTACTAGGAGCTTATTTTTACTGGGAACTTATTTCTACTAGGAGCTTATTTTTACTAGGAGCTTATTTTTGCTAGGAGCTTATTTTTACTGGGAGCTTATTTTTACTGGGAGCTTATTTTTACTAGGAGCTTATTTTTACTGGGAGCTTATTTTTACTGGGAGCTTATTTTTACTAGGAGCTTATTTTTACTAGGAGCTTTTTTTACTGTGAGCTTATTTTTACTGTGAGCTTATTTTTACTAGGAGCTTATTTTTACTAGGAGCTTATTTTTACTAGGAGCTTATTTTTACTAGGAGCTTATTTTTACTAGGAGCTTATTTTTACTAGGAGCTTATTTTTACTAGGAGCTTATTTTTACTCGGAGCTTATTTTTACTAGGAGCTTATTTTTACTAGGAGCTTATTTTTACTAGGAGCTTATTTTTACTAGGAGCTTATTTTTACTAGGAGCTTATTTTTACTAGGAGCGTATTTTTACTAGGAGCGTATTTTTACTAGGAGCTTATTTTTACTAGGATTCCTTAAGAGAGAGAGAGAGAAGGATGAACCCCGTCGCTTATTTGTATTAAAAAATTTGATGTCTTATTTAACTAAAGCATCTTAATTATTTTTTCCCCACTAGGTCATTTCCAGGAACCTCGGGGGAACTTTTATTTCCAGGAACCTCGGGGGAACTTTTATTTCCAGGAACCTCTTGGGAACTTTTATTTCCAGGAACCTCGGGGGAACTTTTATTTCCAGGAACCTCGGGGGAACTTTTATTTCCAGGAACCTCGGGGGAACTTTTATGAATCTTTATGCATTAATTTACTGTTATTTTTTTATGCTGGTTATTTTAAATTTGATGATAGTATTTATTTGAGTTGAATGGTTATTTTCGTTGTTTTATTGTTTTTATTGATTTGTATATAAGGTATAAGTGCTGAGTGATAAGCATAGTTGATTGTCCTGTAAAGTCACTACTACTACCATGAAGATATTTCCATATATTTTGGACCCCCGGTTAACGATATTTTTTCCCTCCAGAAGTATGTTCAGGTGCCAGTACTGACCGAATTTATTCCCATAAGAAATATTGTGAAGTAGATTAGTCCATTTCAGACCCCCAAACATACACGTACAAACGCACTTACATAAATACACTTACATAATTGGTCGCATTCGGAGGTAATCGTTATGCGGGGGTCCACTGTATTTGCATATACAAACGATAATTTAAGCTGTGACTCCCAAGTGGTGAAAAAATGCCATTAAAAAACCACGAATTTATAAACCTTGCTGGATTATAATCGCTTAATGCCGACCACAAATATTAAACCAAAATAAGCATAACTGTATTAATACCTGCAACACAGTCTTATTTGCAGCCTTAATGCGCTTGCTATCGCCTAAACAACAGGAATGTTGTCATTTGTATTCAACTGGCGGCTACAGTGGCCGCCTGCGGCCCGTGTAATAATAATAAAGATTTTTATATTACGCGTAATATTGCCAGGTTAATGTTTGATAGGTGTCGATACTGGTAACGAGGCTGGAAATAGTAGGTGCTGTTGGTAGTTTGGAGGGTCGTTAGTGTTAATGGTCAGAGTTATTATGAGAATTTTATCAATCTTAGGTGCTGAATATGTGCTAGTGTGCTAGTATCCTCAGCTGTTAATTGGTGCTAGTGTGCTAGTCTCCACAGCTGTTAAATTCAGTGATGGTTAATATTGCTTTATTTTTGTATTTGTGTGTGTGTGGTGCTGTTTATGCTCCAGCTGCTGCTGCTGCTGCTGCTGCTGCTACTGTTGCCATTCCTGATGCTGCAGTTGCTACTGCTGCTGCTACTGTTGCTGCTACTGTTGCTGCTACTGTTGTTGCTACTGCTGTTAGCATTGTTGATACTTCTACTGGTGTCGCTGTTGGTAATTTTTTTTTTTGCTACTATTATGGCCTCTAGATGCTGTTAGTTGCCATTGTTGCTAATTTGTTTTGTTGATTCTGCTACTGTTGTTAATGTTCCTGCTGTTGCTGCTGTCGCTACTGCTGCAGGTTCTGATGCTTCCATTTCTATTGCTAATTTGCTGTTGTTGCTGTTGTTGCTGCTGTGCTGTTCTTCTGTTAATGCTGCAGTTGTTGAAAGTATTGCTATTTCTGCAGCTGAGGTTGTTGCTGATGCTGTTACTACTGATGATCCTGCTGAGGCTATTTCCCTGCTGCTTTCATTAATATTACTACCACCACCACCACCCCAACTACACCATCACTACCACAGCTACCATCACTACCACAACTACATCATCACTACCACAACTACATCATCACTACCACAACTACATCATCACTACCTCAACTACATCATCACTACCACAACTACATCATCACTACCACAACTACATCATCACTACCACAACTACATCATCACTACCACAACTACATCATCACTACCACAACTACATCATCACTACCACAACTACATCATCACTACCTCAACTACATCATCACTACCACAACTACATCATCACTACCACAACTACATCATCACTACCTCAACTACATCATCACTACCACAACTACATCATCACTACCACAACTACATCATCACTACCACAACTACATCATCACTACCACAACTACATCATCACTACCACAACTACATCATCACTACCACAACTACATCATCACTACCACAACTACATCATCACTACCACAACTACATCATCACTACCACAACTACATCATCACTACCTCAACTACATCATCACTACCACAACTACATCATCACTACCACAACTACATCATCACTACCACAACTACATCATCACTACCACAACTACATCATCACTACCACAACTACATCATCACTACCACAACTACATCATCACTACCTCAACTACATCATCACTACCACAATTACATCATCACTACCTCAACTACATCATCACTACCACAACTACATCATCACTACCACAACTACATCATCACTACCACAACTACATCATCACTACCACAACTACATCATCACTACCACAACTACATCATCACTACCACAACTACATCATCGCTACCACAACTACATCACTACCACAACTACATCATCACTACCACAACTACCATCACTACCACAACTACATCATCACTACCACAACTACATCATCACTACCACAACTACATCATCGCTACCACAACTACATCACTACCACAACTACATCATCACTACCACATCTACCATCACTACCACAACTACCACCATCATCACTACCACAACTACCACCATCATCACTACCACAACTACCACCATCATCACTACCACAACTACATCATCACTACCACAACTACATCATCACTACCACAACTACATCATCGCTACCACAACTACATCACTACCACAACTACATCATCACTACTACAACTACCATCACTACCACAACTATCACAACTAATGCTTCACCCATAACAAATAACACAGTAAATACTATCACCATTAAAACCATTACCATGACCATCTAAAACTACCATCATTGCTACTACTACAATAACTACTACCACTATTACTATAACTACCATAATTGCTATTACATTTACCATCACTGCTACTAACAATACAAAAACCACCATCATTGGTACTACCACTACCGCCATAACTACCATCGCTGCTACTACTACCACCATCACAACTATCATCACTGCCACTACCAATACAACTACCATCACTACCACTACTGCCAGTTCTACTACAACTATCAATACGAATACTACAACTACCATTGCAACTACAGTTACTGCCACTACTACTACTACTACCATCGCTACTTTCACTACAACTACCATCACTACTAGCATTGCTACTGCCGCTACAACTACCATCACTACTACCATCGCTACTACCACTACAACTACCATCACTACTACCATCGCTGCTGCCACTACAACTACCATCACTACTACCATCGCTGCTGCCACTACAACTACCATCACTACTACCATCGCTACTACCACTACAACTACCATCACTACTACCATCGCTGCTACCACTACAACTACCATCACTACTACCATCGCTGCTGCCACTACAACTACCATCACTACTACCATCGCTGCTGCCACTACAACTACCATCACTACTACCATCGCTGCTACCACTACAACTACCATCACTACTACCATCGCTGCTACCACTACAACTACCATCACTACTACCATCGCTGCTGCCACTACAACTACCATCACTACTACCATCGCTACTACCACTACAACTACCATCACTACTACCATCGCTGCTACCACTACAACTACCATCACTACTACCATCGCTACTACCACTACAACTACCATCACTACTACCATCGCTGCTACCACTACAACTACCATCACTACTACCATCGCTGCTACCACTACAACTACCATCACTACTACCATCGCTGCTACCACTACAACTACCATCACTACTACCATCGCTGCTACCACTACAACTACCACCACTACTACTATCGCTGCTACCACTACAATTACCATCACTACTACCATCGCTACTACCACTAAACTACCATCACTACTACCATCGCTGCTGCCACTACAACTACCATCACTACTACCATCGCTACTACCACTACAACTACCATCACTACTACCATCGCTCATCACTGACTGCCGTCGCTGCTGCCGCTACAGCTCCATCAGTCCACTGCCATCGGCTCGCTGCTACTCAGGCTGCCATCGCTACTGCCGGTCTTGCTGCCACTGCAGCTGCCATCCTGCTGCTCCGTCGGCTGCTGCCACTGCTACCGTCACTGCTGCCATCGCTGCTGCCACTCAGCTGCCATCACAGGCTGCCATCATTCTGCCACTCTACTGCCGTCACTGCTGCCATCGCTGCTGACCACTCTGACATGCCATCTGCTGCCGTCGGCTGCTGCCACTGCACTAGCCATCCACTGCTGCCATCGGCTGCTGCCACTGCAGCTACCATCACTACTGCCATCGGCTGCGCTGCCTGCTCGCTGCCATCCACTCACTACCGTCGCTGCTGCCACTGCAGCTACCATCACTACTGCCATCGGCTGCTTGCCACTGCTGGCTACCATCACTGCTGCCGTCGCAATCGCCTGTAGCTGGCTACCATCTGCTGCCGTCGCTGCTGCCGCTCACAGCTCCATCCGCCTGCCATCGGCTGCTGCCACTGCGACTACCGTCACTGCTGCCGTCGCTAGCTGCCACTGCAACGCTCCATCACTGCTGCCATCGCTGCTGCCACTTTCTGGCTGCCATCATGCTGCCATCAGCACTCTGACTACCATCACTACTGCCATCGCATTCGTACCAACTCGCTGCCATCACTACTGCCATCGCTACTGCCACTGCAGCTACCATCACTGCTGCATCGCTGCTGCCACTGCAGCTGCCATCACTACTGCCATCGCTGTTGCCACTACAGCTACCATCACTGCTGCCATCGCTGCTGCCACTACAAGCTGCCATCACTGCTATCATCGCTGCTGCCACTGCGGCTGACCATCACTGCTATCGTCGCTGCTGCCACTACAGCTGCCATCCACTGCTATCATCGCTGCTGCCACTGCAGCTGCCAAATCCACTCTGCCATCGCTGCTGCCACTGGCATTACCATCACTGCTATCGTCTGGCAATGCCACTGCAGCTACCGTCACTGCTATCAGTCGCTGCTGCCACTGCAGCTACCATCACTACTGCCATCACCTGTACCTGCAGGCTGCCATCACTGCTATCATCGCTGCTCGCCACTGCAGCTACCGTCACTGCTATCGTCGCTGCCTTCCGCTGCAGTTGACCATCACTCTTCTATCGTCGCTGCCTGCTGCAGCTGCCATCCACTCTGCCATCGCTGCTGGCTCTACAGCTACCATCACTGCATCGCTGCTGCCATTACAGCTGCCATCACTGCTGCCATCGCTGCTGCCACTGCAGCTGCCATCGCTGACTGCCATCGGCTGCTGCCTCTGCAGCTACCATCACTGCTGCCGTGCTGCCACTCTGACTGACCAGCACTGCCACTGACATCGCTGCTGCTACTTACATGCCATCGCTACTGCCATCTTTCTCCATCACTACTACCATCGCTGCTACCACTACAACTACCATCACTACTACCATCGCTGCTACCACTACAACTACCATCACTACTACCATCGCTGCTACCACTACAACTACCATCACTACTATCATCGCTGCTACCACTACAACTACCATCACTACTACCATCGCTGCTGCCACTACAACTACCATCACTAATACCATCGCAACTACCACTACAACTACCATCACTACTACCATCGCTGCTACCACTACAACTACCATCACTACTATCATCGCAACTACCACTACAACTACCATCATAATCATCATTATTACATAAAACTATTTCAAAATTATTCCTAAATATATTTTTGCTGTTGATATTACAATTATTATTATTATTATTATTATTATTATTATTATTATTATTATTATTATTATTATTATTATTATTATTATTATTTTATTTTTATATTATT
>NC_091295.1:54383539-54391039 GCF_038502225.1 Cherax quadricarinatus
TTGAGTGTTTTGTAACCATTTGTGTTCTCTACAATAGACATATTTGTAAATAATGCAGGATTGTTCACACAAATAAAATTCAACAATATCAGTGGTATTGTATACTGAACTGTTAATAAGACAATATGCGGCTTATGGTATTGAGAAGACGTTTTGCCCACCAGGGACTTTAGCGATTGGTCAAGGCCCTGGTGGACTAAACGTCTCAATAAAATGGCATAAAACACTTATTGTCTTGTTAACGTAATTCAACAATAGCTTCTAACATGAAATACTCGGATGAGATTAATGTTCTTCTCGTTACAATATCATTGAGGTGAGGAAGGGCAGGAATGATGGCAGTTTGAGGGATTTTCAGAAAATGACTCAAAAAATGAGAATTTCGTGTGTGAATTCTTAGTCACATCCAACGCGACGAGCCAGAGGCATGATTCCGCACTTCACTGCCCACTGAGGCAAGATACACACAACACTTCACTGCCCACTGAGGCAAGATACACACAACACTTCACTGCCCACTGAGGCAAGATACACACAACACTTCACTGCCCACTGAGGCAAGATACACACAACACTTCACTGCCCACTGAGGCAAGATACACACAACACTTCACTGCCCACTGAGGCAAGATACACACAACACTTCACTGCCCACTGAGGCAAGATACACACAACACTTCACTGCCCACTGAGGCAAGATACACACAACACTTCACTGCCCACTGAGGCAAGATACACACAACACTTCACTGCCCACTGAGGCAAGATACACACAACACTTCACTGCCCACTGAGGAAAGATACACACAACACTTCACTGCCCACTGAGGCAAGATACACACAACACTTCACTGCCCACTGAGGCAAGATACACACAACACTTCACTGCCCACTGAGGCAAGATACACACAACACTTCACTGCCCACTGAGGCAAGATATAGTACTTAACTGCCCGTTGAGGCATAATACAGTCCTTCACTGCTCATTGACTCAAGACAGAACACTTCACTGCCCATTAAGACAAGATACAGTTCTTTACTGCACACCGAGGCAAGATACAGTCCTTCGCTTTCCATGTGCAAAAACTCACTTGGCTGCTTCAACTTCACACTCGCTTTTCTTGAATACTTTCATTCTCATGCTGTTGTAGTGTACACTGATGGTTTTAAGTCCCCTGATGGTGTCAGGTATATAGCTCTTTTCCCTGACAAAATCGTCCTTGATCATTTACTAGACTCAACCATTGTATGAAATTCTTATGACCATCATTCACACTGCTGCGATGTTCACCTCGTTATTTGTAGCCCTACAGTGGGTTAGAGGCTATCTAGAAATTGGATTCCACCCTCATGTCATCGTCCAACGTATGTAACTCATTATAGCGCATTTCTAGTAAACACCAGGACGTCATTTTTTTTGTCGGGTCCCTGAACACGTTGATATTTGGGGTAAGGAACAGGCAGCCTCAGCCGCTCCGTCAGCTATTCATGACTTCCCAGTTTAATACATCGGCATGGCTTTCCCAGACTATTCTTTTTTTTCAGTGATCTCTCGACAACTTCTCGACCGTTGGCAAGAACGGTATTCCAAGTTGGTACAAAATAAGTAAATAAATTGTTTTCTGTTAAACTACGTTTGGGTTTGTGGCTATTTTCTTCGCACTGATGTGTTTGGAGTGACTGTACTCTTCCACCTACCAGTCAGCCACACACGTCTCACTCACGGACTCATCGTGAAAAAAAGCCTGGCACTGCTATGTTGGAACTGTCAGGCTGCACAGTCAGTTTACCACATCTTAATAGATCGCCCTGTCTATCAGCGGGGCATGCAGAATTCACTTCTGAGTCTCCACTGCTCCAGCACACTTGCTCTAACCAACCACCTCGCTGAAAGTCCCACTCTTGATACAGATTGTTTGACTTTCAAGTGTTAACTTATTGCACCAACTTCGATTTTTTTTTTTGTATACTTCCCTACCCCTAGATACCCCTTATTCTTGCATACTCCTGACCCCTCACTCCCTCCCAGCCTCCACATATTAATCTTCTAGCACATCCCTCCTTGCAGTGCTGTGTAGTCCTTTCTGGTGAAGCACTTAATTTGATTATGTTATCGCGGATCACTGAGGCAGGATACAGTCCTTCACTGCCCACTGAGGCAGGATACAGTCCTTCACTGCCCACTGAGGCAGAATACAGTCCTTCACTGCCCACTGAGGCAAGATACAGTCCTTCACTGCCCACTAAGGCAAGATACAGTACTTCACTGCCCACTGAAGCAAGATACAGTCCTTCACTGCCCACTGAAACAAGATACAGTCCTTCACTGCCCACTGTTGCAGGATACAGTCCTTCACTGCCCACTGAGGCAAGATATAACCCTTCACTGCCTACTGAAGCAAGATACAGTTCATCACTGCCCACTGAGACAAGATACAGTACTTCACTGCCCACTGAAGCAAGATACAGTCCTTCACTGCCCACTGAAGCAAGATACAGTCCTTCACTGCCTACTGATGCAAGATACAGTCCTTCACTGCCCACTGAGGCAAGTTACAGTCCTTCACTGCCCACTGAAGCAAGATACAGTCCTTCACTACTCACTGAGGCAAGATACAGTCCTTCACTGCCCACTGAGGCAAGATACAGTCCATCACTCCCCACTAAAGCAAGATACAGTCCATCACTCCCCACTGAAGCAAGATACAGTCCTTCACTGCCCACTGAGGCAAGATACAGTCCATCACTCCCCACTGAAGCAAGATACAGTCCATCACTCCCCACTGAAGCAAGATACAGTCCATCACTCCCCACTGAAGCAAGATACAGTCCATCACTCCCCACTGAGGCAAGATACAGTCCATCGCTCCCCACTGAAGCAAGATACAGTCCATCACTCCCCACTGAAGCAAGATACAGTCCATCACTCCCCACTGAAGCAAGATACAGTCCTTCACTACCCACTGAAGCAAGATACAGTCCATCACTCCCCACTGAAACAAGATACAGTCCTTCACTATCCACTGAAGCAAGATACAGTCCATCACTCCCCACTGAAGCAAGATACAGTCCTTCACTCCCCACTGAAACAAGATACAGTCCTTCACTACCCACTGAGACAAGATACAGTCCATCACTCCCCACTGAAGCAAGATACAGTCCTTCACTCCCCACTGAAGCAAGACACAGTCCATCACTCCCCACTGAAACAAGATACAGTCCATCATTCCCCACTGAAGCAAGATACAGTCCATCACTCCCCACTGAAGCAAGATACAGTCCATCACTCCCCACTGAGGCAAGATGCAGTCCATCGCTCCCCACTGAAGCAAGATACAGTCCATCACTCCCCACTGAAGCAAGATACAGTCCATCACTCCCCACTGAAGCAAGATACAGTCCTTCACTACCCACTGAAGCAAGATACAGTCCATCACTCCCCACTGAAACAAGATACAGTCCTTCACTATCCACTGAAGCAAGATACAGTCCATCACTCCCCACTGAAGCAAGATACAGTCCTTCACTACCCACTGAAGCAAGATACAGTCCTTCACTACTCACTGAGGCAAGATACAGTCCTTCACTGCCCACTGAGGCAAGATACAGTCCATCACTCCCCACTAAAGCAAGATACAGTCCATCACTCCCCACTGAAGCAAGATACAGTCCTTCACTGCCCACTGAGGCAAGATACAGTCCATCACTCCCCACTGAAGCAAGATGCAGTCCTTCACTCCCCACTGAAGCAAGATACAGTCCATCACTCCCCACTGAAGCAAGATGCAGTCCTTCACTCCCCACTGAAGCAAGATACAGTCCATCACTCCCCACTGAAGCAAGATACAGTCCTTCACTACCCACTGAAGCAAGATACAGTCCATCACTCCCCACTGAAACAAGATACAGTCCTTCACTGCCCACTGAAGCAAGATACAGTCCTTCACTGCCTACTGATGCAAGATACAGTCCTTCACTGCCCACTGAGGCAAGATACAGTCCTTCACTGCCCACTGAAGCAAGATACAGTCCTTCACTACTCACTGAGGCAAGATACAGTCCTTCACTGCCCACTGAGGCAAGATACAGTCCATCACTCCCCACTAAAGCAAGATACAGTCCATCACTCCCCACTGAAGCAAGATACAGTCCTTCACTGCCCACTGAGGCAAGATACAGTCCATCACTCCCCACTGAAGCAAGATACAGTCCATCACTCCCCACTGAAGCAAGATACAGTCCATCACTCCCCACTGAAGCAAGATACAGTCCATCACTCCCCACTGAGGCAAGATACAGTCCATCACTCCCCACTGAAGCAAGATACAGTCCATCACTCCCCACTGAAGCAAGATACAGTCCTTCACTACCCACTGAAGCAAGATACAGTCCATCACTCCCCACTGAAACAAGATACAGTCCTTCACTATCCACTGAAGCAAGATACAGTCCATCACTCCCCACTGAAGCAAGATACAGTCCTTCACTACCCACTGAAGCAAGATACAGTCCATCACTCCCCACTGAAACAAGATACAGTCCTTCACTACCCAGTGAGGCAAGATACAGTCCATCACTCCCCACTGAAGCAAGATACAGTCCATCACTGCCCACTGAATCAAGATACAGTCCATCACTCCCCACTGAAGCAAGATACAGTCCATCACTCCCCAATGAAACAAGATACAGTCCATCACTCCCCACTGAAGCAAGATACAGTCCATCACTCCCCAATGAAACAAGATACAGTCCATCACTCCCCACTGAGGCAAGATACAGTCCATCACTCCCCACTGAAGCAAGATACAGTCCATCACTCCCCACTGAAGCAAGATGCAGTCCTTCACTCCCCACTGAAGCAAGATACAGTCCATCACTCCCCACTGAAGCAAGATACTGTCCTTCACTCCCCACTGAAGCAAGATACAGTCCATCACTCCCCACTGAAACAAGATACAGTTCTTCACTACCCACTGAGGCAAGATACAGTCCATCACTCCCCACTGAAGCAAGATACAGTCCATCACTGCCCACTGAAGCAAGATACAGTCCATCACTCCCCACTGAAACAAGATACAGTCCTTCACTACCCACTGAGGCAAGATGCAGTCCATCACTACCCACTGAGGCAAGATACAGTCCATCACTCCCCACTGAAACAAGATACAGTCCATCACTGCCCACTGAAGCAAGATACAGTCCATCACTCCCCACTGAAACAAGATACAGTCCTTCACTGCCCACTGAAGCAAGATACAGTCCATCACTCCCCACTGAAGCAAGATGCAGTCCATCACTCCCCACTGAAACAAGATACAGTCCTTCACTACCCACTGAGGCAAGATACAGTCCATCACTACCCACTGAGGCAAGATACAGTCCATCACTCCCCACTGAAGCAAGATACAGTCCTTCACTACCCACTGAGGCAAGATACAGTCCATCACTGCCCACTGAAGCAAGATACAGTCCATCACTCCCCACTGAAACAAGATACAGTCCATCACTCCCCACTGAAGCAAGATACAGTCCTTCACTACCCACTGAGGCAAGATACAGTCCATCACTCCCCACTGAAGCAAGATACAGTCCATCACTCCCCACTGAAGCAAGATACAGTCCATCACTCCCCACTGAAGCAAGATACAGTCCTTCACTACCCACTGAGGCAAGGTACAGTCCATCACTGCCCACTGAAGCAAGATACAGTCCATCACTCCCCACTGAAACAAGATACAGTCCATCACTCCCCACTGAAGCAAGATACAGTCCTTCACTACCCACTGAGGCAAGATACAGTCCATCACTCCCCACTGAAGCAAGATACAGTCCATCACTCCCCACTGAAGCAAGATACAGTCCATCACTCCCCACTGAAGCAAGATACAGTCCTTCACTACCCACTGAGGCAAGATACAGTCCATCACTCCCCACTGAAGCAAGATACAGTCCATCACTCCCCACTGAAGCAAGATACAGTCCATCACTCCCCACTGAAGCAAGATACAGTCCATCACTCCCCACTGAAGCAAGATACAGTCCATCACTCCCCACTGAAGCAAGATACAGTCCTTCACTACCACTAGCCGTACTACTACAATTACTGCAACTATTTCTTCTAGCTAATAGCTAGTAGTAATAATTGTGATAATAAAAGCTAGTAGTAGTAGTAATAACAATAATAATAATAATAATAATAATAATAATAATAATAATAGTAATAATAATAATAGTAATAATAATAGCTAGTAGTAATAATAGCTTTAATAATTCTTTCACGTTAAATAATTTTTATAAATAAACTAAATTTAATTGTATAAAAATTATAAAAATAAACATTAACTTTTAACTTTTAAAAGATTTAAAATGAATTTGAAATTTCTGAAAAAAAAAAAATGACGTGATATTGGAAATTTTGGAAACAAATTTCATGACTTTTGTATTCATTTCATTTCTATATTTTTTTTATAATTCCTTTACTGAATTTCTCTGTCTGTCTGTCTGTCTGTCTGTCTGTCTGTCTGTCTGTCTGTCTGTCTGTCTGTCTGTCTGTCTGTCTGTCTTTCTGTCTCACTCTCTCTCTCTCTCTCTCTCTCTCTCTCTCTCTCTCTCTCTCTCTCTCTCTCTCTCTTTCTCTCTCTCTCTCTCTCTTTACACAGGGTTTGACAAGGTTAAGGATCCCTACCTTTATTGACAAGCTATTTACAGGTTAAGAATTCCTAACTTTATTGGTAAGCTAAGAGCTGTTACCTACATCAGCTCATTTGAAAGCATTTTTATTGTTATGAGACATACAAGTAGTGAACAGGATGAAGTTGGAGCCATCTGTGGGCCAGCATTTTCAATTGATCAACTGACTTTATCTCGTTGACATCATTATGCTGTACGAATGTGTTCCATACTCGAGTCATCCTGGGTATGTATGATCTCAGATGGAGTGATGTTCTGGAGAAGGGTACAGCCAGAGTGAAGTTGCTGCTTTCTCCCCGTCTTGTGGCATAAAAGCTTGTTTCACGCTGTCCTCGAAGTGGATCCAAGTGTGGTACTTTGACAATATTGGCCTTGTACATCCCTTCTGTGTTGAAGGCTCTGCTGAAATGACAAATCTATCCAGGATGAGTCCAGGCGAGAGATGAGACGTCTTGCTATGTTCTCTACTCTGTCAGGCAGTCGCAGATGAGAAGGGGGGGGGGCAGGCAAACCAAGAAAGTGGAGCATACTTAAGGTGTGAGCGTACTTGTGCCTCGTACAGAATCTTGCAACCCCTATTGTCAAGCAGATGCTAGATACGGGGAAGTGCTGTAAGCTTCCTGGCTGCCTTGTTTGCAAGATTTACAACATGGTTCTTCATGGTTAGTTTGGAGTCAAATTTCACCCCAAGGATATCAACTTCTTCTCCAGGTGCCAACACCCTCCCATTCATCCTTACTACTGCACCAGCATTACCATCATGGTGCCTAGAGACCATCATCATTTGCGTTTTCTCAGGTGCAAATGTTA
>NC_091295.1:54396039-54448539 GCF_038502225.1 Cherax quadricarinatus
GATGTTGAACCATTTGACCGTGATGTTGAACCATTTGACCGTGATGTTGAACCATCTGACCGTGATGTTGAACCATTTAACCGTGATGTTGAACCATTTGACCGTGATGTTGAACCATTTGACCGTGATGTTGAACCATTTGACCGTGATGTTGAACCATTTGACCGTGATATCGAAGCATTTCATGTGTTGGAAGGGAGCAGAGTTTTCGTGATAATATCTAACATCACGTTTATATTCAACTGATCGTTTGTCCAAACAATGTCTTGTCTGTCCTGTGTACACTGGATTACTTACATAACAAGGGATGCTGTGAATTCCTGGTGTTTTGTTAGAGATAAAGTTATTATGTTTGCAGAAGAAATTAACCAAGCTCGTTGACCAAATGCTTTATCATTCCTATTTATTCATACCTATCTGAAATGGAATTAAAATGGAATGACCAGTTACGTCTTTTCATTTTTCCTGGTATAATCTTCCTCATAGTAATTTATGTCAGCCTTGTGTAGAACTCCTTGTCTAATGGTGTTATTTTTTTTTTGGTTTAAATGAAACTACAAGCTTTAAATGTTCTTGGAAACTGACTATATACATTACTTACCTTATGTGGTATGATGGCTAAAGAAAGTAATTCAATTATTATAATGTATTGGCTTCCTGTAAAATGTGAATTATGATGTTTTTGTTTTTATTGATAATATCTAAAGAGGGAAGTTATAGTTTTCGCGTTCTTCTTTGAAATTGAAAACATACTAATTAAGTTCATTGAAAGTGTCAAAATTTCCCAGGTATCGTTTTCTAGTTTGATGGTGGAAGTGATACGGGATTCAAAATAGTGCAAATGTAAGTTTAAAAGTACAGAAGAGAGAAGGTTCCCAGAGAAGGAAAACCACTATTAATGACATTGAGCTTTGAGAGGGAAATAATCTTGTTTATGGAGAGGTAAGTTTACTAACGAATGAATGGAGATGAGTAGAGAGAACTAAAGTACGTCTTCAACAGGCACTAGCAAAAACAAAGTCAACACCTTAAGTTAATAATTTATTACGTACGTTCAATTTACCAGTAAAATCATCAGAAAATCTAATGTATATTATTATATTAATGGTACATGTCAAGTACATGATAAGACACGTCAACAGTTAAGCATCTTCACTGACGAGACGTTTCGCCTAATAAATAGGATTCTTCGACTGATATACATATATCTAACAATTTCAACCAGAACAACACTTTTTGTAACATATATGCTGTCTTTCTCATTTACTATGTCTCATGCGTGCTGATGAGAAATTACTCAGAATGTGATAGACTATTTAGCTATTTTTGCATATTTGTGAGAATCCTGTGGTAGAGATATTGTGAAAGGTATATTATCCTTCTAGATCTCAGATATAGCAAAGAAATATGATAGGCTTAGTCCTGGACTATTAATTTTAAGTTTAATTAAGAATTATCTTCTTTATATTTATCCATATTCTGAATTTCTTTATTGAATTCCATCTGTTAGGTATTATATCTAAATCTACTTAGTAGGCCTAGTTTTACTAGTTTTGATGATGACTGAGACACTTGTACAACACTTGGAAATCTTTATTCTGGAAAGTTTTCTCCAGTCAGTGGCTTCTTCAGTCCAGTACAAAGAACGGTGGAAGATGAGGATTTTGAAGCAATCAGTCCCTCAACCTGAAGCCGATGTCTTCAGTCCATCAGTCATCAAGATTGATTCCCAAGTGGTCCACAAGTGTCTTATTCATCATCTTGTCCGTATTTTAAACCATTTAGTCATGCTAGTTTTATGGAAGCCTTTTCCATGGATCCAAACATGCGAACTTCATTCAAGCAAACTTATCAATTAGACCCAAGACTACTGATCCAAGTCTACCAGTCGGATTAAGACCTTCAAAATTAGATTCAGACATGCTGTGGGTATTGGAATCTTCCTGTTGGTCATCGTTCCAGGGGTCAGGTCATAGACCAGGTCTCCTTTCTGACAGCCTGATCAGCCAGACACTTGGTGCTAGCAACAGGAAATCAAGCATAAGCACAACAACCCAGCTAATCAGGAACTGCTGAGAGGAACGTAATTTAAACACATTTTGTCATTAGTATATTGGAAAGAGCTAAAAAAAAAGGCCAGAGGAATGAGCCAAGGATGAGTAGCACCAACTTCCTGGATCAGGAGCCCATTACCAGCATCAACCTTTCACGGGGCAACTTGCAGGAGTCTGCAATAAGGGTAATAAACAATAGACAATAATAAAAGTAATATAGGTCAATAAATCCTACTTTATTTCCTGTTATATTATGCCCTGTGAAAGCAGTTTGTGTTTTAGAGACATTTCTGCTGGGAATATTAAGGTGGCGTTCTGTGGTGGGCAGGAAATACAACTTGTTATTAAGACCAGCGTGTCATTCAAATGTTTCCGGATTTGTTGCTTTCCCACCTCACGAACGAGAGCTGGTGCGGCCCTGCGCTCTTGTTGTCTTGTTGGTGGTAGTGGTGGATGGGGTGGTGGTTGTGACAGTAGTGCATGGGGTGGTGGTTGTGACAGTAGTGGATGGGGTGGTGGTTTTGATGGTAGTGGATTGGGAGGTAGTTGTTATGGTAGTGGATGGGGTGGTGGTTATGATGGTAGTGGATGGGGTGGTAGTTTTGATGGTAGTGGATGTGGTGGTGGTGGTGGTTGTGATGGTAGTGGAAGGGGTGGTGATTTTGGTGGTAGTGGATGTGGTGGTGGTGGTTGTGATGGTAGTGGATGGGGGTGGTTGTTGTGATGGTGATAGTGGTTGGGTTGGTGGACGTGAAGGTGGTAGTGGCTGGGTTAGGGCTTCTGATTGAAGTAGTGGTTGGAGTTGTGGCTGTAATGGTAGCGGACGGGTGGTTGTTGTGATGGTGGTAGTGGTTGTGATGGTGGTATTGGTTGTGATGGTGGTAGTGGTTGTGATGGTGGTAGTGGATGGGGTGGTGGTTGTGATGGTAGTGGTTGGGGTGGTGGTTGTGATAGTGGTAGTGGTTGGGATGGTGGTTGTGATAGTGGTAGTGGTTGGGATGGTGGTTGTGATAGTGGTAGTGGTTGGGATGGTGGTTGTGATAGTGGTAATGGTTGGGATGGTGGTTGTGATAGTGGTAGTGGTTGGGATGGTGGTTGTGATAGTGGTAGTGGTTGGGATGGTGGTTGTGATAGTGGTAATGGTTGGGATGGTGGTTGTGATAGTGGTAGTGGTTGGGGTGGTGGTTGTGATAGTGGTAGTGGTTGGGATGGTGGTTGTGATAGTGGTAGTGGTTGGGATGGTGGTTGTGATAGTGGTAATGGTTGGGATGGTGGTTGTGATAGTGGTAGTGGTTGGGATGGTGGTTGTGATAGTGGTAGTGGTTGGGATGGTGGTAGTGGATGGGGTGGTGGTTGTGATAGTAGTGGTTGGGGTGGTGGTTGTGATAGTGGTAGTGGTTGGGATGGTGGTTGTGATAGTGGTAGTGGATGTGATGGTGGTTGTGATAGTGGTAGTGGTTGGGATGGTGGTTGCGATAGTGGTTGGGATGGTGGTTGTGATAGTGGTAATGGTTGGTATGGTGGTTGTGTTAGTGGTAGTGGTTGGGATGGTGGTTGTGATAGTGGTAGTGGATGGGATGGTGGTTTTGATAGTGGAAGTGGTTGGGATTGTGGTTGTAATAGTGGCAATGGTTGGGATGGTGTTTGTGGTAATGGTAGTGGTTGGAATGGTGTTTGTGATGGTGGTAGTGGTTGGGGTGGTGGTTGTGATAGTGGTACTGGTTGGGATGGAGGCTGTGATAGTGGTAGTGGCTGGGATAGTGGTTGTGATAGTGATAGTGGTTGGGATGGTGATTATGATAGTGGTAGTGGTTGAGATGGTGGTTGTGATAGTGGTAGTGGTTGGGATGGTGGTTGTGATAGTGGTAGTGGTTGGGATTGTGACTGTGATAGTGGTTGTGGTTGGGATGGTGGTTGTGATAGTAGTAGTGGTTGAGATGGTGGTTATGATAGTGGTAGTGGTTGGGATGGTGGTTGTGATAGTGGTAGTGGTTGGGATGGTATTTGTGATAGTGGTTGGGATGGTGGTTGTGATAGTGGTAGTAGCTGGGATGGTGGTTGTGATAGTGGTAGTGGTTGTGATGGTGGTTGTGGTAGTGGTTGGGATGGTGGTTGTGATAGTGGTAGTGGTTGGGATGGTGGTTGTGATAGTGGTAGTGGTTGGGATGGTAATTGTGATAGTGGTAGTGGTTGGGATAATGGTTGTGATAGTGGTAGTGGTTGGGATGGTAGTTGTGATAGTAGTAGTGGTTGGAATGGTAGTTGTGATAGTGGTAGTGGTTGGGATGGTAGTGATACTGGTAGTGGTTGGGATGGTAGTTGTGATAGTGGTAGTGGTTGGTATGGTGGTTGTCGTAGTGGTAGTGGTTGGGATGGTGATTGTGATAGTGGTAGTGATTGGGATGGTGGTTGTGATAGTGGTAGCGGTAGGGATGGTAGTGATACTGGTAGTGGTTGGGGTTGTAGTTGTGATAGTGGTAGTGGTTGGGATGGTGGTTGTGATAGTGGTAGTGGTTTGGATGATAGTTGCGATAGTGGTAGTGGTTGGGATGGTAGTTGTGAAAGTGGTAGTGATTGGGATGGTAGTTGTGATAGTGGTAGTGGTTGGGATGGTAGTTGTGATAGTGGTAGTGGTTGGGATGGTGGTTGTGATAGTGGTAGTGATTGGAATGGTGGTTGTGATAGTGGTAGTGGTTTCGATGGTGGTTGTGATAGTGGTACTGATTGGGATGGTGGTTGTGATAGTGGTAGTGATTGGGATGATGGTTGTGATAGTGGTAGTGATTGGGATGGTGGTTGTGATAGTGGTAGTGGTTGGGATGGTAGTGATACTGGTAGTGGTTGGGGTGGTAGTTGTGATAGTGGTAGTAGTTGGGATGGTGGTTGTGATAGTGGTAGTGGTTGGGATGGTAGTTGTGATAGTGGTAGTGGTTGGGATGGTAGTTGTGATAGTGGTAGTGGTTGGGATGGTAGTTGTGATAGTGGTAGTGGTTGGGATGGTAGTTGTGAAAGTGGTAGTGGTTGGGATGGTGGTTGTGATAGTGGTAGTGGTTGGGATGGTGGTTGTGATAGTGGTAGTGATTGGGATGGTGGTTGTGATAGTGGTACTGATTGGGATGGTGGTTGTGATAGTGGTAGTGGTTGGGATGGTAGTGATACTGGTAGTGGTTGGGGTGGTAGTTGTGATAGTGGTAGTGGTTGGGATGGTGGTTGTGATAGTGGTAGTGGTTGGGATGGTGGTTGTGATAGTGGTAGTGGTTGGGATGGTGGTTGTGATAATGGTGTTTTTCCAAGTGTTTCTGCTGGTGTTTGTGTGAGTGTCCAGGTGTTTGTGCTGGTGTTTTTCCAGGTATTTCTGCTGGTGTTTGAGTGTCCAGGTGTTTGTGCCGGTGTAATTACCCTTGTATAAGCTTGCATGTCACTGAATCCTTGTAGAGAAGTCCCTTGATCACTGTGAAAGGATCTTGATCCAAGTAGCTAAAGCAGCTTCCCCTTCTTCCAGATCGAACCTGATCACCTTCCATTATGAAATCAGCGTTTTCCGATATTGATAATAATTATATTATTATTATTATTACCACTATTATTATTACTACTACTATTATTACTGCTACTATTATTGCTACTACTATTAATACTACTACTACTATTACTACTGCTACTACTATTACCACTACTACTACTACTAGTACTACTACTACTACTACTACCATTAATAATAATAATAATAATAATAATAATAATAATAATAATAATATTCTCCAAGGTTCATGGACTGATTATATCATCTTCATTTCACTACTACACTGCTGCCTCTATGTCTGACTGAAGAAGTCTAGTGTGTAGGTGATACCACCTACTACTGCTGCACCTCTCCTGCCTGCGGTATATAAGCTACGTCTTCGCAGATATGCTGTATTCTTTTCAAGATTGATGGATTAACCACATCGACTCAAGGCTGAGGGACTGATTACCTCAAACTCCCTCTGTTCTTCCCCATTCTCCTTTGTATGGACTGATGAAGCCCCTATGTGGCGAAACGTTTCCTCAATAAAGATACCCAACTGTTGCACATGTGTCTTAATCTTCCACCAATAATAATAATTTATCTCATTATCCAGCTTTCTGACAGCCAAAAGACTGTTATTACGCTACAAGACGGGCAGGCATCAAGAGCTTCAGACAAGTAGTGACTCAATGGAATTGTGGCAATAATTTATTCCTGACTTGCATGTAGAAGGAGAAAGAATGAGAGGAAATGAGAAAGAATAAGAGGAAATGAGAAAGAATGAGAGGAAATGAAAAATAATGAGAGGAAATGAGAAAGAATGTGAGAGAATGAGTGTGTGAGAATGAATATGAATTAATTTATGAAACTAGAATGATTTCCTGAATACTAGTTAAGAGTATGATTATCTGGCTTCCTTCCCTTCATGCTTCTGCTTAGAAGCATGAGAAGGACCTGCCTAGTATAGGCCTACTGGCCCATACTAGGCAGGACCTTCTCAAACCCAAACCAGTACTCAGGCAGATCTGACGATCCAAGGAATGCCTGTGTTCAACACCGAAATTCACACAACCATTTAATCGACTACAGAAACGCCAGACTTATCGCCTGAGAAAACAACACTCAATAACGCTTGCCCAACCTCTGGACGACGACCTACTTACACTAGTGGCAGGTCCCACTGTGATCCCGCCTCCTCCTGCTTCACCTCATCTGACTGCAGTATATAAGCCTCCTCTCTGGCCCTATGCTGCATTTCCTACATGAGTGATGGACTGAACACATTGATTCCAGGTTGAGGGACTGATTACCTCAAACTCCTCCTCTCCTTACGCCTTTCTACTTTGTATTGGACTGATGAAGCCACTGTATGGCGAAACGTTTCCTCAATAAAGATACCCAAGAGTTGCATATGTGTCTAATTTAACAATGTGTATAATTCTTCATCTTGTCTGTATTGCATACCATACATGTACAACAAGGTAATACTTCACTTTAAAATAGGAAAAGCTTATTACTGAAAATTGGCCTCGAATTTAAATTACTTTTAGTGGCAGTCGCTAGCAACTAAGGACGTGTCGAGTGTGCTCTCTACAGATTGAACCAAGATGCCCTCCATCGAGCAACTTTACCAACAGCTTAAGGAAGAGTTGAAGATGGCAAAGATGGAGATTCGGCGACTGACCGAGGAAAACAAGAAGATTCGTAGTAGTCCTCCTGTTTTGAGTCCTCAGGTCAAGAAGGGAAACTGGTCAGTGGCTGGACAGCATTGAACGAAGTTAACAATCAAGAAGACGAATGGAAAAGTAGAAACGATGAAGAAGAAAGAGACTGCTGTGGAAACATCTAATGCATTCTCCGTGCAACCCGACGAATGTGAGTCGACTACTGGGAATGTCACGACGAACGACACCAAGGAAGGTAAGAATATTGTTGTTGTTGGGGATAGCCAAGTTAGGTACATGGATAGGGCGTTCTGCTTGAAGGACAGGAGTAGGAGACAGAGAGTTTGCTTTCCTGGGGCTGGGATGGAGGATATTGTTAGCCGTCTGGATGACATGAGAGGTAATGGGAGCAATCCTATTATCTGTCTCAGTGTTAGAGGCAATGATGTTGGCAGACGTAGGAGTGAGGACCTGATTAGCAGGTATAGGTCAGCAATAGAAATAATTAGGAGGAAGGGTGGGAACCCTGTCATATGTGGTATTTTGCCAAGGAGAGGAGTTGGAAATGAATGGTTGTCCAGGGCAATTGGTGTCAATTGCTGGCTGGACAAATACTGTAAGGAAAATGCAGTAACATTCATTGACAACTGGGACCTCCTCTATGGGAGAAATGACATGTATGCCAGGGATGGGGTTCACTTATCTAGGTCTGGGGTGGGGGTACTGGCAACTGCAGTGGAGGGAGCTGTTAGGACTTTAAACTAGGAATAGTTAGTGGTATGGCTTTTGGCAGGAAAACAGTGAAGTCCCAGTGTAGTAATATTATGAGTTCTAGGGGAACTTGTAATAAGCAGAACGAGGTAGATATTGAAAAGCCAGTGACACTAGGTGATAAGGACAGTAATAGGTTTAGTAGAAAAACAGAAATTAGCAGGAAGGGTAAAGAGAAAGGAGAGTCTTTCAATGTATATTATGCTAATAGCCGTAGTGCTATTAGTGGACGAATTGAGATCAGTTGCTAGTGCAGGTAATATTGATGTATTTGCCATAGCTGAAACGTGGTTTAATTAAAAAAATCGGGACATGCCCGCAGAATGTCGCATTCAGGGTTTTAAATTGTTCCAAGTAGATAGAAGCATCGGGAAGGGAGGTGGGGTGGCATTGTATGTCCGAGATCGCTTGAACTGTTGCATAAAAACGGGTATTAAGTTTGAAGTAACACATACAGAGTCTGTTTGGATAGAATTTTCAGAGGGGCATGAAAAATTGATTTTAGGTGTGATATACCATCCCTCACACTTAGATATTTTCCAAGGGAGACTACTATGGGAGGAAATTGTTAAGGCCACAAGGCACGATAATGTAGTAATTCTATGAGACTTTAACTTTAGTCATATTGATTGGAATTTCTTGACTGGGAATTTAGAATCATACGACTTCTTAGAAGTAGTTCAGGATTGTTTTTTGAAGCAGTTTGTGACAGAACCTACAAGGGGAAATAACCTGCTTGACTTAGTTCTGGCAAACAATGAATCCCTTGTTAATAATTTAGAAATTTCCGAGGAACTTGGTGTTAGTGGCCACAAATCAATTACATTTAGCATTGAATGGAAGTATGATAGTAGGGATAACTCAGTAACAGTCCTAGATTTTCGCTTGGCAGATTACGATGGGCTTAGAGAACACTTATCATCTGTTGACTGGGGTAACGAAGAGAGCTATCAATATGACAGTTTTCTGAACACTATACATGCTGCCCAATGAACATTTATCCCGTATAAAGAAATTAGATTAAGCAGAAATGACCCAAAATGGATGAATACTAGGCTGAAATATCTACTAGGGCATAAGAAGGGAATTTATAGGCGTATCAAAAGAGGTGAGAGTCATCTTATGAATCAGTATATTGACATCAAGAGGGACATTAAAAAGGGGATAAGAAAAGCTAAAAGGGACTATGAAATTAAAGTTGCTAGGGATTCTAAAACTAACCCAAAAAGTTTTTTCCAGGTCTATAGAACAAAAGTTAGAGATAAGATAGGTCCCCTTAAAAATAACTATGGGCATCTTACTGACAAAGAGAATGAAATGTGCTCGATTTTAAATAATTATTTTCTCTCGTTTTTTACACAGGAAGACACTAACAATATTCCAGTAATTAATTTTCACAGTGGGCTAGAAGAAGATAAATTATGTAACATCACAGTCACTAGTGAAATGGTTGTGAAGCAGATAGACCGACTGAAGCAAAATAAGTCACTTGATCCTGATGAGGTTTTTTCAAGGGTTCTTAAGGAATGCAAAATGGAACTCTGTGAACCATTAACTAACATTTTTAATTTATCTCTTCAAACAGGTGTAGTGTCTGATATGTGGAAGATGGCTAATGTAATTCCTATTTTTAAATCAGGGGACAAGTCGTTACCGTCAAATTACCGCCCAATAAGCCTGACCTCAATTGTAGGCAAATTACTAGAGTCAATTATAGCTCAGATTATAAGAAGCCATCTCGATAAGCATAGCCTGATTAATGATACTCAACATGGATTCACGAGAGGCCATTCTTGTCTAACTAATTTATTAACTTTCTTCAGTAAAGCTTTTGAGGCTGTTGATCACGATAAAGATTTTGATATTATTTACTTAGATTTTAGTAAGGCTCTTGATAGAGTTCCGCACCAAAGACTGTTAAAGAAAGTGGCAGCTCATGGCATTGGGGAAAAAGTGCTCTCGTGGATCGAGTCATGGTTCACAGACAGGAAGCAGAGAGTGTCCATAAATGGGGTTAAATCCGAGTGGGGATCTGTAACAAGTGGCGTACCACAGGGATCAGTCTTAGGCCCGTTGTTGTTTATAATATATGTCAGTGATCTTGATGAGGGAATTACTAGTGAAATGAGCAAATTCGCCGATGACACAAAGATAGGTAGGATAACTGATTCAAACGTAGATATCAGGGAACTTCAGGAGGATTTAGATAAACTCAATACCTGGTCAGAAAGGTGGAAGATGCAGTTCAATGCAGATAAATGCAAGGTTCTGAAGCTCGGGAGTGTCCATAACCCTAGCACTTATAAGTTAAATGATGTAGAACTTAGCCATACAGATTGTGAAAAGGACTTGGGGGTTATGGTGAGCAGTAACCTTAAACCAAGA
Organism: Cherax quadricarinatus; assembly: GCF_038502225.1. Taxonomy (NCBI): domain Eukaryota; kingdom Metazoa; phylum Arthropoda; class Malacostraca; order Decapoda; family Parastacidae; genus Cherax; species Cherax quadricarinatus. The sequence continues at coordinate 54,406,422 of NC_091295.1, forward strand.
CAGCAATGCCTAAGCGTACGTAATAGGGCAAATAGATTATTGGGATTTATATCAAGAAGTGTAAGCAACAGAAGTCCAGAGGTTATACTGCAACTTTATACATCATTAGTAAGGCCTCACCTAGATTATGCAGCTCAGTTCTGGTCTCCATATTACAGAATGGATATAAATTCGTTAGAAAACATTCAGCGTAGAATGACTAAATTAATACATAGCATTAGAAATCTTCCTTATGAAGAAAGACTGAAGACTCTTAAGTTACATTCACTTGTTAGACGAAGAATGAAGGGAGACATGATCGAAGTGCATAAGTGGAAGATGGGTATTAATAAAGAGGATATTAATAAGGTCTTGAGGATGTCTCTCCAAGAGAGAACCCGCAGTAATGGATTTAAATTAGACAAGTTTAGATTTAGAAAGGACATAGGAAAGTATTGGTATGGAAATAGGGTAGTAGATGAATGGTTCAGAGAACCGACACGTTGATAAATTAGACACATGTGCAACTCTTGGGTATCTTTATTGAGGAAAAGTTTCGCCACACAGTGGCTTCATCAGTCCATACAAAGGAGAATCTTGAAGAACAGGAGGAGAATGAGGTAATCAGTCCCTCAGCCTTGAGTCGATGTGATCTGATCACGTCGACTGCTGCAGTGTTCTTCCTTTCTTATGTTCTTATGAATAGATATTATATCTTACTAGCATGAAACGCACTAAACTCACCTAACATAAAACTTCTTGGAAATAAAAATGGAAATAAAATACCGACACAATGGAAATATAAACACATAACCAGTATGATGTGATCCTTTTATTTACAACGTGTTTTTCTGTTTGTGACTTGATAAAGTCCACTGTGTGAGCGATATGTTGTCAATAGAGGATCACTTTATACTGCTTATGTGTTTATATTTCCATAAAACTTCATCTTGATGCCGAGGTTCTTCGTGTTTCTGTACAATAAATGAATATTTCCAGTGAGAGGAGATAACACAGGGCATCAACATTAGCTCTAGCAACGAGGGAAGGAAACACGCCATTACAGATCACCACATGAGATGGTGCAGCTGTTAGCAGGTAAACACCTCAGATGGCACAGCTGTTAGCAGGTCATCGACCCAGATGGTGCAGCTGTCAGCAGGTCAACACTTTGGAAGGTGCAGCTGTCAGAGGGTCATCTCTTTAAATGGTGTAAGCTTGTTATTCCAGAAAGTAGGCAACTCATTAAACTTCAGATGCTGCAGCTATCAGTGGAGCTTCACACCACATACGCTGTATCAGTGAGCATATAACAGATGCTGCATCTGCCAGTAGGGCGTCACACCACAGATGCTGCAGCTGTCAGTGGAGCTAAATTACAGATGCTGCATCTATGAATATATACCACAGACGCAGCAGCTGTCAGCAGAGCATTACAGTAAGCGCGCGTTGCGCCGAGTTCACTGCACGAAGTAGACAAACCGGGCCACACCAGCGTGCCAGACAAACTCGCTGGACGTCCCTTATCAATAGCCAACTCTAAATTAGCGACTACGAGCGGGCCCAAACATCGGGTCCTTCCTCTGATATACACCTCCAGTGTATATGCCTTCCTTATCGCACTCCCAATTATCACGCCAGGGGTCGAGTACTCTGCAAATGTTGATCTCCATCTCTGGCTATATTTGCTAATGACGGTCTTTAGTGGTCATTGGAGGAGGCGCTATGCGATGGGCCGGGGCAATTCAGCGGGAATTGCAGGGGTATTCCCCCGCTCCTCTCCCCTATAACCCCCACCACCCGTCTCCTATTGCCCTCGCTTACTTGCCCGTGGGTTCTCGATTAGATACGCCATGGCAGCAAGCGTCGAAGGATTCCACTCAATATGTCTCTCTCTCTGTTTGTCTGTCTGTCTGTCTGTTGTCTCTGTCTCTGTCTCTCTCTCTGTCTGTCTGTCTGTCTGTCTGTCTCTCTCTCTCTCTCTCTCTCTCTCTCTCTCTCTCTCTCTCTCTCTCTCTCTCTCTCTCTCTCTCTCTCTCTCTCTCTCTCTCTCTCTCTCTCTCTCTCTCTCTCTTTCTCTCTCTCTCTCTCTCTCTTTCTCGGATGAAGATCAGGTTTATCATAATTTTTCGTTGGTGTTTACCGTTTATTTCCACTACTTCCGGTCACTCGGAGAGTAAACAGTGCAAAAGAGAGAGAAGTCAGTTACCATTTGTTAAAGGCTCTTGTCGGTAGATAGTCGACTTGTCCACATCTGTTTCTACCTGCATGGCGCTGCCTCTACGCTGGTCGCTACTAGGTCCACTTTCTCTCCCTGCTCCAAGAGCTCTATCGTATTTCTCTTAAAGCTGTGTATGGCTCCTGCCTCCACTACTTCGCCCTACTGTTTCCCTCACTTCCGGACAAATCTAAGGCTAAAGAAATATTCCTTACATCCCTGTGTGTGTACTCACCTATTTGTAGTTGCAGGGGTCGATTCATAGCTCCTGGCCCCGCCTCTTCGCTGGTCGTTACTAGGCCTACTCCCCGTCATGCTCCATAAGCTTTATCGTATCTCATCTGTACTCGCCTCTTTATGGTTGCTGATGTTGAGTCATAGCTCCTGCCCCCCCCCCGCGCGTGTGTGTTGTTAAGCGAAAGGAGAGATTCTTTTTGGTCTTCTCCACTTCTTGAAGTGAATGACCCGTACAGTTTTAGCGCCTCGTATATAAGAGTGGTAACCATGCGTGTGTAGCACCGACTTCCGTCGCTGACTTTCTCATACAACCGTCCCTCCAGGGAGGTTCCTTAATGATGATGAGGGGCTCTTGATCTAGGGAATTGGATCTGTGCTCCAGTTCCCTGAACTAAGCCTGAATTCCTCCCCCCACACACAGGCGCTGTATAATCCCTACGGGTTTAGCGCTCCCCATGATAATTATAATATAATAATAATAAATAATAGTAATAATAATACTAATATTAATAGTAATTCTCGTACACAACGACGACAGTTGTAACAAATATAACAGCAGCAGCAACAACGACAAGAACCACAACGACATGAACCACAACGACGACAATTGTAACACTTAGCAGCAGCCACAACGACACAACCATTGTAACAACTACAAACATATTAATAATTACAAAGACCACAATTGTAACAACAACAATCAGCAACGACGACACCCAAAGAAATGACAACAATTATAACAACGACAATTACAGCCACATCCATCATTATCAGTTTTCTAAAAGACGACCTTTGAGCATCCCTTGAGACAGGTGAAGAGCTCTTGATCCAAGGGACCGGAGCAACCCCCCCCTCCCCTCGGTTCGAACCTGAATGCTTCTCGTTCCCAAGGCGCTGTCTGGAACCTGACTGATTAATACAGTAAAGCTACAGCAGAGCAGCTGTAGCTTTACTGTATTATACAGTCCAGTTCCCAGGTAATGCAGAACGTTGCATTATTATATATATATATATATATATATATATATATATATATATATATATATATATATATATATATATATATATATATATATATATATATATATATATATATATATATATATATATATATATATATATATATATATATATATATATATATATATATATATATATATAAATATATATATATATATATATATATATATATATATATATATATATATATATATATACATATATATATATATATATATATATATATATATATATATATATGCATTTCAAGAGAAATGCAATACTAAGTTGAATAAAAACTTCGTTACAATACGGATATATTACAACGCCTCTGTAATGCAACACTGATATATGACGCCGCTGAAATACAACACGGTTATATTATACCCCTGTAATATAACAGGGTTGTATTACAGGGGTATAATAATACAACAGGGTTGTATTACACCCCTAGCAGTTACAGCTGAACACAGCTTTGAAGTAATATATTCATACAAGCGTGCAGTGTTACCAGACACCCAGTTGTTAGCACTTGAGTAAATTGCTAGCTCATCTAAGTGCAGTGATGCCAACGCCATCTTGAACCACCTCTCAGCTTGTGTGGGGAAAACACAACGTTTTTGCTCATATATGTAAGCGATACCTTTACGGTGTTAAAAAACTAGGGTTGCCCCTATCTGAGAGAGGAAGTCCCACACGAGACAAAAACGAGGTAGAATGGTACTTTGTATTTTTTTGACGTACACCCGAGGTCCTCTTTAGTGGACTACACAGCAATGAGGAGAACGCACAAGTATTTATACTAATAGGTGAGTTGAGGTATATAAATAACTGGAATGCTGAATATATATGTATATATATATATATATATATATATATATATATATATATATATATATATATATATATATATATATATATATATATTGTTATGGATTTCAAGGTACTTTGTGTTACCTCGTTTCAATGTGTACCGCAGTTCGTGCCATTCGTAGATTCGTGGTCCAGTTAAATGGTTTTCTAAAATACATTTGAAGGTTTCGTGGCCATTGTGGGTAATTGGAGAATACCGCTGATGCTGTGTCCATGTAGAGTTATTGCGACAACGTGTTGATATAGGATTGGATATTCAGTTCTGTGTAATGGAATTATGGTGGCTGGTTTGCGTTCAATATGAAAATTCAATATGTTTGGCTGTATTGCTTTGAGATGCTTGTGTGTGTGTGTGTGTGTGTATGTGTGTGTGTGTGTGTGTGTGTGTGTGTGTGTGTGTGTGTGTGTGTGTGTGTGTGAGTGTGTGTGTGTGTGTGTTCAAAGTAATACCCCAGAACACACACACACACACAAACACACACACACACACACATGCACACACACACACACACACACACAATAAATAATTCAGGACAAGTGCTGGTATCGAATTTCTGGCGTTAAGCGGAGAGAGGAAGCAAAGTGATGTGTAAAAACATGCATTACCAATCATTTAATATTGACACTGGCGTGATGGAAGACTCGTCGCTTCATTTGCATTTTCAGGAGCTGGAAGAGCCACTTTTTTAGCCTCGATTGTTCTCTGTTTAGTCTTGTTAAAATTGTGTCTTGTATCAGACAATATTCAGTTTTTATTGATTTGGACACCACACACGCAAACACACACACACACACACACACACACACACACACACACACACACACACACACACACACACACACACACACACACACACACACACACACAAGCACGTAAATAAACTAGAGAAAGTGCAAAGTTTTGCAACAAGACTAGTCCCAGAGCTAAGGGGTATGTCCTACGAGGAGAGGTTAAGGGAAATCGACCTGACGACACTGGAGGACAGTAGACATACGGGGGACATGATAACGACATACAAAATACTGAGAGGAATTGACAAGGTGGACAAAGACAGGATGTTCCAGAGATGGGATACAGTGACTAGGGGACACAGTTGGAAGTTGAAGACACAGATGAATTACAGGGATGTTAGAAAGTATTTCTTCAGCCACAGAGTAGTCAGGAAGTGGAATAGTTTGGGAATCAATGTAGTGGAGGCAGGATCCATACATAGCTTTAAGCAGAGGTATGATAAAGCTCACGGTTCAGCGAGAGTGACCTAGTAGCGACCAGTGAAGAGGCAGGGGCCAGGAGCCAGGACTCGACCCATGCAACCTTAGCTAGGTGAGTACTAGGTGAGTACACACACACACACACACATACACACACACACACACACACACAGAGAAAGTGCAAAGGTTTGCAACAAGACTAGTCCCATAGCTAAAAGGTATGTCCTACGAGGAGAGGTTAAGGGAAATCGACCTGACGACACTGGAGAACAGGAGAGATAGGGAGGACATGATAACGACATACAAAATATTGAGAGGAAATGACAAGGTGGACAAAGACAGGATGTTCCAGAGGTGGGACACAGCAACAAGGGGAGACACAGTTGGAAGCTGAAGACACAGATGAATCACAGGGATGTTAGGAAGTATTTCTTCAGCCACAGAGTAGTCAGGAAGTGGAATAGTTCGGGAAGCGATGTAGTGGAGGCAGGATCCATACATAACTTTAAGCAGAGGTATGATAAAGCTCACGGCTCAGCGAGAGTGACCTAGTAGCGACCAGTGAAGAGGCGGGGTCAGGAGCTTGGACTCTACCCCTGCAACCTCAACTAGGTGAGTACAACTAGATGAGTACACACACGCTCTACACACTACACACACACACTACACACCACACCTTACACACCACACATTACACAGCACACACTACACACTAACACATGCTACACACTGCATGCCACTCACTATCTCAGGAAAAGGGAACAAGAGTGGGAAAAGATGCTAGATGAGTTTAACAATAAAATGGAGGAAAGGATGACTGTATAGAGCAAGAATTCGGAAATACAAGCTGCAGCTGCAGAGGCTAGGATACTGAGCCCAGGAGAGTAATTGAAAATGCTGAAATGGGATATAGAGATGAAAAGCAGAACGGATATGGCATCAGTAACAGAAACATCAGCAACCAGCGAGAGGACTGAAGGAACTGAAGGAGATAAACCATATGGAGGCCCTATCAGACCACCTTGGGGTCAAGGAAAAATCGAGGAGTGAAAGTAGTATACCAGTGGGTACAGGGACAGCAGACAGAGAGGGGATTGAAGGAAAGAAAGGAGACAGGTCTTTTGTAGAGACACTCTCGGGCCATTGAGAGATCCAGGAAATGTTAAGGAAAGCAACAAGAGAGATGCTTAAATCGGATCCTGAGATACGAAGGGAAGTGCAATAGGAGGATGAAAGGGAGAGGTTAATCTTTGTTTATGGGCTTCAGGAGGCTGAAGGGACAACATATGATGAAAGAAATCTGGGAGGAAAGAGAGATTGAAAGTATCGAGAATATGACAGAAGAAGACATTACTCAGCTGACAAATTTTCAGAGAATAGGGGGATACTCAAGGGAAAGAAACCGTCCAGTCAAATTGATTTTCATGTCAGGAATATTGCGAAACAGGCTCCTACAGCAGAAACCACGACTAAGGGGCTCATCAACTTACAAGTGGGTGTACCTTGACGATGACAGAACATGAGAAGAATTACAGAAACTAAGTGGATACAAAGATGCAAGGGGGCAGGAAAGAGAGACAAGGATAGAGATGGGCAAGGGAGCCCAGACTCAGAAGGACCAGAAAACACAACCCTAATCAGAACCACCCACAGAACACTCTCAACCCCCAACAACCCCACTGCAACCTAACAAATTAGCCCAGAACAACCCACACTCAGCTCCTACAACCCCCACACTCCTTAACACAATCTCCATCTTCACAGGTGGAGCACCTAGAAAGGAATGAGATACAAGATAACGAATATGGCTTCAGGGAAGGGAAGTCCTGTGTCAGAAACCTACAGAAGTTTCAAGACAAGATGACAGAAGTAAAGGAGTCGGAGTGAGGGTGGATAGACTGCATTTTCTTCGACTGTAAGAAGACTTTTGTCACAGTTCCACACAAGTAATTAGTACAAAAGCTAGAGAAGTAGGCAGGAATAACAGGATCAGAGAATACATGGCAGAAAGGAAACAACGAGTGGTGGTAAGTGACGAGGTGTTAGAGTAGACGCCTGTGACGAGTAGGGTTTCACAAGGGTCAGTCCTAGGGCCGGTGCTGTTTCTGGTATATATGAATGACATGATGGATGGGATAGACTCAGAGATGTTCCTGTTTGCAGACAATGTGAAGCTAATGCTGAGAATTCATGTGAATGAGAATCAGGTAGGACTACAAAGTAATCTAGACAGGCTGCAAGCCTGGTCCAACAACTGGTTCATGAAGTTTAACTCCCCCAAGTGCAAAGTCATGAGGACTGGGTAAGGTAAAAAAAAGATCGCAGACAGAGTACAGGCTAAGGGGCCAAAGACTGCAAACTTCACTCAAGGAAAAGGATCTTGGGGTGAGTATAATACCGAACACATCTCCTGAGGCTCATATCAGTTACATAACTGCTGCAGCATATGGGCGCCTGAAAACCTGAGAATAGCGTTTCGACACCTAAGTAAGAAATCATTAAAGACTCTGTATACCGTGTACGTCAGGCCCATATTGGAGTACGCAGCGCCAATAGGCACCCACACCTGATCAAGCACGTGAAGAAATTAAAGAAAGTGCAAAGGGGTATGTCCTGTGAGGAGAGGTTAAGGGAAATCAACCTGACATTAGAGGACAGGAGGGATAGGGGAGACATAATGACTTCTAAAATACTGAGAAAAATTAACTAAGTGGATTGGGACAGGATATTTCAGAGATGTGACACACCGACAAGGGGTCACACCTGAAAGTCGAAAACTCAGATGAGTCACAGGGATGTTAGGAAGCATTTCTTCAGTCACTGGGTTGCCAGGAAGTAGAACAAGATGGAAATTGATGTAGTGGAGGCGGGATTCATACATAGCATTAAGATGAGATACGATAAAGCTCTTTGAGCAGGGAGAGAGTGGACCTAGTAGCGACCAGCTGTGAATCGACCCCTGCAACCACATATAGGTGAGTACACACACACACACACACACACACACACACACACACACACACACACACACACACACACACACACACACACACACACACACACACACACACACACACACACACACACACACACACACACACACACACACACACACACACACACACACACACACACACATGAACATGCACTCACAATTGCCTTTAAGCTGATCCACTTCACTTTCATAGAATTATCTGCCTACAAATACCTTATTTATCTACATATTATAGTAACCTCCATACTCCTTCCCTCCAATGATTCCTCCATTTATTACTGAAACCTCTAGTTCTCCCAGCACTCTGGTCTCGGGTGCACTCTAGTTCTCCCAGCACTCTGGTCTCGGGTGCACTCTAGTTCTCCCAGCACTCTGGTCTCGGGTGCACTCTAGTTCTCCCAGCACTCTGGTCTCGGGTGCACTCTAGTTCTCCCAGCACTCTGGTCTCGGGTGCACTCTAGTTCTCCCAGCACTCTGGTCTCGGGTGCACTCTAGTTCTCCCAGCACTCTGGTCTCGGGTGCACTCTAGTTCTCCCAGCACTCTGGTCTCGGGTGCACTCTAGTTCTCCCAGCACTCTGGTCTCGGGTGCACTCTAGTTCTCCCAGCACTCTGGTCTCGGGTGCACTCTCAAGCTGTGTCTCGTACACCCCTATATACTTCCATTTTCTGTAACTTCTCTCCTTAATCTCCCAGTAGTACTGTATCATCTGTAAACATTATATGGGATTTATCATTTTCAAACCATGCTTCTCCCTAACACTCTAGTAATAACTTCTTTTAAAGCCCTATCTATAAATAACAACAAAAAGGCACAATACCGTGACTGGAACATTACACAAATAACCCGAACATAGGAGAGACAAGCTTATGATGACATTTCGGTCTGACTTGGACTATTTACAAGTCACACTTACACACGGAGGTGAGGGAGCCAGTATATGCAGAAGAGGGGAACAAGAAAGGGGAAAAGACAGGTGTTTTAAGTAGCAATATGTATTCCTATCAGGCTTACTATTATCATTCTTTTAAATGCTTTTTTTGCATATTTCATCAACTTTCTAACCTACTGTATACTTTTCCTGCACTAGCTACATATCTAAGCTATTTTAAGCCTTTTTTAAATCCATTACTGCAAGAGGCAGTCCCTTGAAGAATGAGACACTTGTGCAGCATTTGGGAATCTTTACTTAGAAAACGTTTCGCCAGCCAGTGGCTTCTTCAATCCAATACAGAGAAGGAGAGTGGAATATGACCAGGAGTTTGAAGTAATCAGTCCCTCAGCCTCCTCAAACTTCACATCTTCCACCGTTTGTCTCTATATAGGAATGAAGAAGCCACTGACTGGCGAAACGTTTCCTCAGTAAAGAATCCCAAATGTTGCACAAATGTCTTATTCTTCAACTTATCGGTTTTCTAAATCTTTTATATCACATCGTTTACCCCCTTGTCTAAATATTGCTCACTTGTGTACTGAAACGTAAACATTTGACCCCCACATCAATTTCTATTTAAATCCACTTATTTCTGTGTCCTGTACTGGGTGTACTCAAGAAATTTATTCTATGGTTCTTATCTCAATATATTTGTCTCCATAATGTAATTCTCTCTTCTTCCCTTATGCAGAAGAATTATATTTTTGGTCTATAAATCATTAAGTTTCTCTTCTTCCATACACTGAACGAAGTACACAAACCGTTCCAATATTTTACGCAGTTCTCCTTTCAGACTGACTGGAATTAATTCCAGTCAGTCTGTTTTCCCACTTGCAGTATGCTTACTGATTCATCTCTCTCTCTCTCTGTCTGTCTGTCTGTCTCTCTCTCTCTCTCTCTCTCTCTCTCTCTCTCTCTCTCTCTCTCTCTCTCTCTCTCTCTCTCTCTCTCTCTCTCTCTCTCTCTCTCTCTCTCTCTCTCTCTCTACGTACAAAAATATAACCAGCTTCTAAAATCCTACTTTCATTCCACACAACGCAATTCTTGTAAATAAAAAAAAAATACTGGTAGTGCAGAATTCTTCTAAATTCAACGTTTCGAGCAAAGCTGGTCTTTATCAAGCATCAGCCTTGGGCGAAACGTGTTAGTACAAAGATACCCGTCAGTGTCCTCATTCCCACTTGTTGGTCTTTACCACTGTCTACCAACGCAATTCTTCTTTTCTAATTTATTTTCCCTTATTCTGTTTCCACAATTGTTCACTCGACAATACTGCTGATGTCCTTTAGTTTTCGTTCTTTCAGATATACTTTGAGTTATACTTTACGTATTTCTTTTAGCTTCATCCCAGAACCAATTCTAACAGAATAAACCTAACCAATCACTAATAGAATAAACTTATTGTTAAGAAATGATGAGTTACAACGTATGAGGAACAGCTTGGCAACTTGTAGGTTCAGTGATGTTGTCCCGGCCCGAGTCTTCTCCAGATGGTGACCCGGTGTCTGGATAGCTTAATAATAATAATAATAATAATAATAATAATAATAATAATAATAATAATAATAATAATAATAATAATAATAATGATAATAATAATAACATAATATCTTTATTTACTACAAGTACACGTACAAGGTATACAGGCCTAGCTGACATCTGTGACATACTATTAAATAGAAAGCCCCTTGTTATGCTGAGCATTTCGGGCAAATTAGGTTAGTGGCCCAGGATGCGACCCACACCACTCGACTAACACCCAGGTACCCATTTTACTGATGGGTGAACATAGACAACAGGCGTAAAGAAACACGCCCAAGGTTTCTACCTTACGCTGTAGGCTTCCTTAAATAGATTTCAGAAGTGAATATTGAGATTGGTGGGGATAATGTGATCAGTCCACCAGCCTTGAGGTGTTATAGTTCTCAGGTGGTCAGTCCCTCAGTCTGGAAGTATGCAACACAATAGTCATGCACAATGTGATAGCTAAATTATGCCTAGTTTGGGTGAGGATAGCCTGATAGAACTTGCAATTTATTAATGAAATCTTGCAGTATGGTGCTGGAAAAATTGATTTTTTGCAGTTGCAGCAGCAATGTGAACTTGACTTAGAGAAGAAAATGGCGAAAAAAGCGATAACACAATAAATGAGATATAAAAAAAGGACCATAGATAGGAAAGAATAACGCATGACAGCATAAAGTAAGGAAAAGTCAAAGGAAAATGCAATGAAGAGTGGAAAAAATGCAAATAGGAATGCAGACAGTGAACAAAAACAAGTGGGAACTGAGACATGAAAGAATAAGGTAAGTAAATGCACAGTCTGGAAAGGACAAAGCAAATAGATACAAGGATAAGAGAGGATAAATAAAAATAAACGCGTCGATTCTTTTACCAGCGCCATTGATTGCTCCTTCCCATAACCACTTTAGCTTTCATTTTAGCTTTCTCCTCCCTTTCCCTTCTTTCCAAACTGCCTCTATAACCCTCCTCCTCACCTTTTTTCTCCTGGAGGGTAAAGGAGGAAGGTCTCGCGTGCGAGTCCACAATTTTCAATCTTAAAGTCTGTAGTTTGACGGGTGTCTCTGGTTCAGGAGACAGGGCGACTGCTGTTGCTGCTGCTGCTGCTGCTGCTGCTGCTGCTGCTGCTGCTGTTGTTGTTGTTCCTGCTGCTGCTGCTTCTGCTGCTGTTGTTGTTCCTGCTGCTGCTGTTGCTACTTCTAGATATGTACAGTTTGCCTAGAGGTTTCTAGAGACACTATGTACTCTTCCTGCGTTGAAGCGTTACAAAGGTGACGTTGTTGCACTCTGCAGTGTGTGTGTGTGTGTGTGTGTGTGTGTGTGTGTGTGTGTGTGTGTGTGTGTGTGTGTGTGTGTGTGTGTGTGTGTGTGTGTGTGTGTGTGTGAAGTAGGCATCAGTGTGCATGTAAGAGAGCTCATGTATAAGATCTGTGTTCGGGTTTATGCATGTGTATACAATCATGCCTGCCAGTATAAGATCATCCGTGCATGCGTGTATACATAAATCATGTATGCCCGTGAATTTATAGTTTACATTGAAACATACGTACACGTCTTAGCACTCGCGGTCCCACTATTTGCGTCCCTGAACTCACGCTCACTGCACTCGCGCTTTCCCGTACTCGAACTCCCGCACTCGCGCACTAAACTACTAAAAATGTAGCAGTGTTAATGCTACACAATTTTCAAAGAGACGTATTACAGACGCTTGGATTCCACAAATGCCTCATAAAAAATGCAGGGACATTCCTTTGACACCTGTGTCTTGAGATTTACAAGGTGTCACCATTACAGTGGTGACGTAGACAGTGCAGCAGCAGGGTGGGATACCTTGCGTGACTGTGATCTAAAGCCATACCTTAAATTCCTGTTATTCTTACCCAAGCTTACTTTTGTGTCAGGAGTGATTGACTTCTCTACCTATAGTATTTACCTTCATCCTGCCCTTCCCTCTACCTGCCTACATACCTACCTACTTATCTAACTACCTGCCTGTCTACCTATATGCTTACCTACCAACTTACCTACCTACTGATGTACCTACCTACCTCTTTAACTACCTATTTACCTACTTATCTATCTACCTACCTAGCTACTCACCTACGTTAGTACGTACCTAACTCCCTACCAACCTACTCACCTACCTACCTACCTACTTACCTACCTACCTACCTACCTACCTACCTACTTACCAACTACCTACTTATCTACCTACTTACCTACCTACCTACCTGCTTACCTACCTACTCTCCTACGTAAGTACGTACCTACCTCCTACCAACCTACTCATCTACCTACCTACCTACTTACCTACCTACTTACCTACCAACCTGCTTACCTACCTACCTACTTACCTAATTACCTACCTACCAACCTATCTAGTTATCTACCTACCTACTTACCTACCTACCTACCTGCTTACCTACCTACCTGCTTACCTACCTACCTAATTACCTAGCTATCTAACTACCAACTACCTACCTAACTACCTACCTACCTACCTACTTACCTCCATATTAACATACCTTGAATATTTGTTAAAGTTATACTTGGCTTTTATATTTAACTTGACTCACACCGGCTTTTTCCATTGTCTTACCTATTCTGACCTTTCCTGACCTATCCAATGTTGACCTATCTTTGCCTATCCTGGCCCATTTTAGCCTATTTTGGGCTACCTGTTTTGAACTATTCCCCAGTTGCCTAAACCCGACCCACTGCTGGACCCGCAGTGGAATATCGAACCAGGACACGAGGAGATTATATGCCACGAAGCCAGGCCAGCCCACACCAGGCCAGCCCACACCAGGCCAGCCCACACCAGGCCAGCCCACACTAGGCCAGCCCACACCAGGCCAGCCCACACCAGGCCAGCCCACACCAGGCCAGCCCACACTAGCCCAGCCCACACCAGGCCAGCCCACACCAGGCCAGCCCACACCAGGCCAGCCCACACCAGGCCAGCCCACACCAGGCCAGCCCACACCAGGCCAGCCCACACCAGGCCAGCCCACACCAGGCCAGCCCACACCAGGCCAGCCCACACTAGCCCAGCCCACACCAGGCCAGCCCACACCAGGCCAGCCCACACCAGGCCAGCCCACACCAGGCCAGCCCACACCAGGCCAGCCCACACCAGGCCAGCCCACACCAGGCCAGCCCACACCAGGCCAGCCCACACTAGCCCACACCAGGCCAGCCCACAGGCCAGGCCCCCACACCAGGCCACACCAGGCCAGCCAACACCAGGCCAGCCCCCACCAGGCCAGCCCACACCAGGCCAGCCCACACCAGGCCAGCCCACACCAGGCCAGCCCACACCAGGCCAGCCCACACCAGGCCAGCCCACACCAGGCCAGCCCACACAAGGCCAGCCCACACCAGGCCAGCCCACACCAGGCCAGCCCACACCAGGCCAGCCCACACCAGGCCAGCCCACACCAGGCCAGCCCACACCAGGCCAGCCCACACCAGGCCAGCCCACACCAGGCCAGCCCACACTAGGCCAGCCCACACCAGGCCAGCCCACACAGGCCAGCCCACACCAGCCAGCCCACACCAGGCCAGCCCACACCAGGCCAGCCCACACCAGGCCAGCCCACACCAGGCCAGCCCACACCAGGCCAGCCCACACTAGCCCAGCCCACACCAGGCCAGCCCACACCAGGCCAGCCCACACCAGGCCAGCCCACACCAGGCCAGCCCACACTAGCCCAGCCCACACCAGGCCAGCCCACACCAGGCCAGCCCACACCAGGCCAGCCCACACCAGGCCAGCCCACACCAGGCCAGCCCACACCAGGCCAGCCCACACTAGCCCAGCCCACACCAGGCCAGCCCACACCAGGCCAGCCCACACTAGCCTAGCCCACACTAGCCCAGCCCACACCAGGCCAGCCCACACCAGGCCAGCCCACACGAGCCCAGCCCACACCAGGCCAGCCCACACCAGGCCAGCCCACACCAGACCAGCCCACACCAGGCCAGCCCACACCAGGCCAGCCCACACTAGGCCAGCCCACTCCAGGCAAGCCCACACCAGGCCAGCCCACACTAGGCCAGCCCACACCAAGCCAGCCCACACCAGGCCAGCCCACACCAGGCCAGCCCACACTAGGCCAGCCCACACCAGGCCAGCCCACACCAGGCCATCCCACACCAGGCCAGCCCACACCAGGCCAGCCCACACTAGGCCAGCCCACACCAAGTCAGCCCACACCAGGCCATCCCACACCAGGCCAGCCCACACTAGGCCAGCCCACACCAGGCCAGCCCACACCAGGCCAGCCCACACCAGGCCAGCCCACACTAGCCCAGCCCACACCAGGCCAGCCCACACCAGGCCAGCCCACACTAGCCCAGCCCACACCAGGCCAGCCCACACCACGCCAGCCCACACCAGACCAGCCCACACCAGGCCAGCCCACACCAGGCCAGCCCACACTAGGCCAGCCCACACCAGGCCAGCCCACACTAGGCAAGCCCACACCAGGCCAGCCCACACCAGGCCAGCCCACACCAGGCCAGCCCACACCAGGCCAGCCCACACTAGGCCAGCCCACACCAGGCCAGCACACACCAGGCCAGCCCTCACCAGGCCACCCCACACCAGGCCAGCCCACACCAGGCCAGCCCACACCAGGCCAGCCCACACTAGGCCAGCCCACACCAGGCCAGCCCACACCAGGCCAGCCCACACCAGGCCAGCCCACACCAGGCCAGCCCACACCAGGCCAGCCCACACCAGGCCAGCCCACACCAGGCCAGCCCACACCAGGCCAGCCCACACCAGGCCAGCTCACACCAGGCCAGCCCACACCAGGCCAACCCACACCAGCCCAGCCGGCCAGCCAGTTCACCAATCAATTAGTCTAACTCTACAACTACATACAATTGCCTACGCTCATGCACGCCAATATAGCACCTACATCTTTCCAACAATGTATCAAAGAATATTATATATATATATATATATATATATATATATATATATATATATATATATATATATATATATATATATATATATATATATATATATATATATATATATATATGTATATATATATATATAAGTAGAATGTACACTAAAGGAAGGAGAGCAACATGTTAGGGGTGACAACCCAGACTCTGCAGTTGACCTACTGAGTCAAGCCGGAAAGTGTAAAGACAGTCTTGGCTGTCTTCCAAAACTGGGTGGAGGAATATATGGATAGAAAGGATTAATGAGTAAGACATGTGATATGACTGGGTATGTTTAATGTGGAAATGTTTCGCCTCCTCAATGTGCTTCTTTAGCCGAATACGGAGATGAGTTGAACAATGGGGGCAGCCAAAGCAGGGGACAGCGAATATGAGTGAATCAGTCCCTGAGCCTAAAATAGTGTTCAGCTTCACAGCCTCGAGGATGTGCAGCTGAACACTTAATTAACAAGGATACGCGACTGATCACAATATTACTTTAAGGCTTAGGGACTGATCATCAGCAACTTACTTCTCCACTATTGCTGCTGTCTATGTCACCTCAGTATTAGACTGAACAAGTTTAATAAAATTATAAAACTTGAATACCCAAATAGTGCACTTATTTTTTTTTTACCTGGAAAACGCAAAGTCTCGATCCTCAGTAAGAGACTGAACCCTCTGGCTTCTCAGACGAGACTGAAGAACACAGCGACCCGGGTGAACGGTTGTGTCTGAGGTCATGACTCTTCACTCCCGTATGAGATGGAATATTGATCCTCCTGCGTCACAGTTGTTCACGTCTTATTCGATAACCCTCAGCCATGTTTGTGCAATATTAGTAAGGCCAGGCAAGCTTACTAAGCAAGTTGGACGCAAAATATAAAGTTGTGTACACGTAAATTTACAGAAATATGACCATCGGTGCACAAGAAAAGCAAAACGGAAAGTATAGGAGAGAAAGAATGGGAGGAAGGGAGCAGGACTATTTCCACTGCACACCTACACGCAACCAAATACAAACTATAACATTAACTTGTTACAGAAGGTTACAAGTATATCTGAAGCTGCCATCAAGTTCATAGATCTCCAGGAATAACTCGCCGGAGCGTACACAGCCTCCTGCTGGTGCTTGATAATTACTGTCTCGTCGTCCCACCCATGAGGACAGGTTCCTTTCACTGTCAGTCAGTTGCTACATCAATAAGAGCCTGGCTACAGCCCAGTGTTATGCAGAGAGAAAAATTATATTTCTCCTGCCACAGTAGCAATCCTGGTACTTGCCCTAATGGAATCATGTTATAGTCATGAAAAATGACAGACAACTGGAATGAAAGTAGGCTTGAGTATCCAGTCTGGCTGATAATAAAATCTGAGTTTTTTTTTTTTTTTTTTTTTTTTTTTGAGTCAACTTTGCAGGTCTACTGATCACAGGGAAACAGATAACCTCAACAAGTACAAACATTTAGATCATCAGTGCCATTTTGTCCCAGTATAACTGGAAACCCTTGGTTCTTGGGAAAAAGGGAAAAGATGTTTACGTTTAAAGATCTTGGCTCCAGGTTCACCAAAGCTACAGAATTTTCTTGGAGAAGAAAATCTGTAACTTCCTCAGTGAGAGACCCTAAGATTTTTCCCTTAAGCCCCAGTATGGTTCTGTCGGTCAGTTTATTGCTGAATATATTACTGAAAAGGATCCCAGAAGGAAGTCGAAATATACAGATAAGTCAACCTCCTTTGTTTTTGTCTCCCTGTGGGTTATAATTGAGCACACGGAATAGGAGGGGAAATGTTTTCCTGGGTAGAGGCATGGCTGACAAATAGGCAGCAGAGAGTTTGCATAAATGGGGAGAAATCAGAAGGGAGGCACGTCACAAGCGGTGTTCCTCAGGGGTCAGTGTTGAGCCCGTGTTGTTCACAATTTACATAAACGACATAGATGAGGGAGTAAATAGCGGCATAAGCAAATTTGCTGATGACACCAAAGCAGGCCGTCCACTTCATTCTAATGAGGACACTAGAGCACTCCAGGTTGATTTGAATAGACTGATGCAATGGTCGGAGAAGTGGCAGATGCAGTATAATATAGACAAATGCAAAGTTCTAAATGCTGGACAGGAAAATAACCATGCGACATATAAACTAAATACTGTAGGTCTTAATACTACTGATTGCGAAAAGGATTTAGGAGTTCTGGTTAGTAGTAATCTAAAACCAAAACAACAGTGCATTAGTGTTCGCAATAAAGCTAACAGAATTCTTGGCTTCATATCTGGAAGTATAACTAATAGAACTCCTCAGGTTGTTCTTCAAATCTATATATTCTTGTTTAGGCCTCATTTAGACTATGCTGCTCAGTTCTGGTCTCCGTATTACAGAATGGATATAAATGCTCTGGAAAACGTACAGAGGAGGATGACAAAGATGATCCCATGTATCAGAAATCTTCCCTATGATGACAGACTGAGGGCCCTGAATCTGCACTCTCTCGAAAGGCGTAGAATTATGGGGGATATGATCGAGGTATATAAATGGAAAACAGGAATAAATGAAGGGGATGTAAATAGCGTGCTGAAAATTTCCAGCCAAGACAGGACTCGCAGCAATGGTTTCAAGTTGGAAAAAATCAGATTTAGGAAGGATATAGGAAAGTACTGGTTTGGTAATGGATGAGTGGAACAAACTCCCGAGTACAGTTATTCAGGCTAAAACGTTGTGTAGTTTTAAAAATAGGTTAGATAAATACATGAGTGGGTGTGAGTTGGACCTGACTAGCTTGTGCTGCTGGGTCTGGTGCCGTGCTCCTTCCTTGAGTGGAGGTGACCAGACTGGGTGAGCCATTGAGCTAATCCGAGGGGGGGACATGGACCTGCTCCGCATGGGTCAGTAGACCTGTTGCAGTGTTCCTTCTTTCTTATGTTCTTATGTTCAATATCGGCTATGCCTGGGAACAGTTGGTCTCGGAGCATGAGAAGGTACTTGTACCTCCTCCCGTGGGAGACGTAGGTCTCACGACATTCCCAAGACAGGGAGCCAAGGCCGGGTCACCATCTGGAAAAGACCAGGGCCGGGAGCGTACCGGCGAATCAAGGAGGAGGAAGGAGGCGCAAGGTATTCCAGCCTGTCCACTCCTATTGTCCGTACACTGCTGTGAAATATTTCATCCAGCAAATTTCCATCGACTACATTAGAGGTTTTTAAAGTTCTTGAAGCCACGGAACTCATTTGCTAGAGAAAATAACCATACTTTTTCGAAGATATACATATCGTTGATAGAAGACAAATGGGATGTTACAACCTGCTTGTAATATACACTAACTGAAGTAATGCTTTCAGTCAGTGCATCATTCCCTCATGAAGTTCAGCACATTTTTCTTTCATAATAGTCTGCTCCTTCATGTTTCATGTAAGGATAATAAATACAAAGATGTCTTAGTAATTTTGCTTAGATCAAACTACTGATACTCACTACCTGCTGATATTAGATACACTTTCTTGATAAATATTTATTACCAATGTAGATAAATCTTCGCTAAATTTCCATTTTTTTTTTTGTATTGGTATTTAAAAGTCTAAAGTCGTACATTTTTTCGTGTTCTTCCGTGTTCACACACGACGAAATAAAGTAGACGAAACAGCAGTTGCAACAGAATTTTTTTTTCTCTTGGTTTCCCCTTTGCTCTCAATTTACATTCATTTACCAGTTTACAACCAACAATCCTTGAACAAAATGGAATAAAAATAGTTTTTAGAAATAGTAATATATTCTCAAATATCAGAAAACTTCAGAAAGACTACCAACAGTAATGAACAAAAGAGCAAAGGAAAAAATATACAATTCAACCTCTCATTAGACAGGAAGGTGGCACTATATATATGTTTATAATACTTGCTCAATTTTTTTATAATTATATTGTCAAAAATTAAGCCAAGGAAACATTAAGACAACCACTGTCAGAGAACTAGTAAGGGGCACACAGGCTGACAGTACACCCACCACTGCCGAAGTCAACATTATACGTTGTGGAGGATGTGACAAAAAGTATGTTGGTGAAACAGAAAGCTCTCTGGATCTGAGAACACGTGAAGGACCAAAATATTGCCTGTGTTCACCATAGGAGCAAGACAAGTCCACCTCAAGAAGGTTGGAGAAGCCAAGCTACTTGTTCGTAAAGATGACCTACACTGTCGAAAGTGATGAGCGGCAGCCATGACAGCAGGAACCAGCACCATCGCACAACAGACCGGTATTTATAACGTTTCCAAAGTTTTGGCAAACCGATTACTTCCCATCCTGGATTATGTGATTAGATGACACCAGCCAGCGAGCCTGCTGCCGCTTCCATAAGTGAGAGGAAGACCTGGCTAGCTTAAGATAACACAGATAACACTGTACCACGAAACACTGCACCATTTAACACTGTCTTGATACTGTCAGTATCACCATACCCGTTCTTCACTAATAACCTAACCTGATATATCAGTAGGACCAGTGTTTTATCATCAGCTGTGTGTAACAACAGAAACTCCCGTTTCCTACTGTAACTTCATGTAAGCACCACACAATGCCAATGGATGTCCAAGATAATCACCCCACGTTGTATAAGTTGCACTGATATTAAAAAAAAAAAAAATAAGCAGAAAAGAGGTTACGGAATCTTCTCATCTCTCTCATGATCTAACTGAACCCTAACTGATCTGGGTTTGAAAACTTTGGTCTACCGCTAGAATGTATGTCGCCTAGCACGGTTTTCCCATCAGAAATCGCTGAGAAACATGACAACCCGACACATTTCTATGGTCTATACATCGCTACAAAGTATGCCACCCAGCACACATTTTTCTTAGAAATAATGATGATAAATTGCTTGCGGTAGAGGCGAGTTCCTTTAATTATTAAATCCACTATGACAAATATATAAATCATTTCGTGGCTGCAGTATACACAAAGGTATATATACACATGTATTTACACATTCATATTTACATACACATATACACACGTCCCCTGTGTGCTATCCAAGCTTTTGTGTGTGTGACACTTGTGTTTGTGGTTGTGGAGGTTGGGTTTCAACTCCTGGTCCCGTCTCTTAGTCGCATGTAACAGGTTTCGTTAGGTTCTTGCATCTTCAGCGCTGTCGTACCTATCCTTAAAGCTATGTATGCGTTTTGCTCTCTTCTTTACGTGGTTTTATTTCGTGTGTGAGTGTGTAATTACCAATTTATAATTAACTTTTTTACAAGCGCAGGAGCGCTTGCTGTCCAGTCTTCAGTAACTATGTATACCTGAGAGTTTGTGCGTACACATGACAATGTATGTATATACATACATACATACATACACATGTAGTTGTATGATAACAGAATGTGTGTAAAGGCTTCAATTATATTACTACTACTACTATAGTTACTACTACTACTGCTACTACTACTGTTACTACTACTACTTCTACTGTTACTACTATCTACTACTTCTACTATTACTACTATCTACTACTTCTGCTACTGCTACTACTACTACTACTACTAATTCTATTATTACTACTACTACTACTATTATTATTATTACTACTTTACTACTACAACTACTACTGCTTCTACTATTACTACTATTACTAGTACATCTACTACTACTACTGTTGTTACTACTACTACTACTACTACTACTTCTACTGCTACTACTGCTGTTACTAGTGCTTCTACTATTACTACAACTACTACTATTTCTCTTACTACTACTACTACCACGATTCGCATAAATAGTTGAATGTGTATATAAGAGCGAGTGAGCGTATATTGTTGCTTTTACAGACTTATGTGCAGAAATTTCATGGTTTGCTTAAATACGTATTTTCTACTGCGTGTATACTCGTGTATTATATATTTTGTGTTTATTTGCCAACAGAGGCAGCTCCAGCTCCCTCCTTGTGTGCAGCAGCACATAAAACAGCTGAGCAAACAAACGCTTGCTCTACCAGACGAGTATTGGGTTGGTTGTCACCAGGACATTATCGATACTCTGGTCCACAGGTGACCTAAAACCTGTAATTTTCTGAAACGTAAATGCTACCGGGCTATGGGGGGGGGGGGGAGAGGGGGAGTGGGGGAGTGGGGAGTGGGTTGGGGGGTTGAATGTCAGGTGGGGATGGGTGTTAGAGGGGGAAGGGGTTGTCTTGAGGGGAAGGGGAGGTTGAGACCTCGGTGGAACGCATTGATAAACAAATGTATTTAATATTTAAGAATGTAGTGGGTGGTGGTGGTGGGTGGTGGTAGTGGGTGGTAGTGGGTGGTGGTAGGGTGGTGATACTGGGTGGTGGTAGGTGGGTAGGTAGTAGGTGGTGGTAGGACAGTGGCTGC
Organism: Cherax quadricarinatus; assembly: GCF_038502225.1. Taxonomy (NCBI): domain Eukaryota; kingdom Metazoa; phylum Arthropoda; class Malacostraca; order Decapoda; family Parastacidae; genus Cherax; species Cherax quadricarinatus. The sequence continues at coordinate 54,428,708 of NC_091295.1, forward strand.
TGGTGGTGGTGGTGGTGATAGTGGTGGTGGAGGTGGATGGTGGTGGTAGGTGGAGGTGGTGGTATGAGAGGGCTGCTGGTGGTGGCGATGGTGGTGGTAGTGACAGTGGTTGGCTGGAGTGGTGGAGTGATAGTAGATGGTGGTGCAGGTATGGTGGTTCAGTATGGTTTAATAGTGACATGGGATGGTAGTGGTGGTAGATAGCAGCAGCACTAGTAGTAGCACTAGTGCAGCACAGAAGTAGCTGTAGCAGGTATAGTAGCAGTAGTAGAGCAAGGTAGTAGCAGCAGTAGCAGAGTAAGCAGCAAGCAGCAGTAGCAAACGCAGCAACCCAGCAACAACAAGCTGCTGCTGTTACAGCAGCAACGGCAGCAGTAGCAGCAGCAGCAGTAGCAGCACCTGGCAGCAGGCAGCTTGCAGCAAGAACAGCAGAAGAAAACAGCCAGTAGCAGCAGCAGCAGCAGCAGCAGCAGCAGTCAGCAGCAGCAGCAGCAGCAGTAGCAGCAGCAGCAGCAGCAGCAGCAGCAGCAGCAGCAGCAGCAGCAGCAGTCGCAGCAGCACAGCAGCAGCAGCAGCAGGGCAGCAGCAGCAGCAGCAGCAGCAGCAGTAGCAGCAGCAGCAGCAATGCAGTTAGCACCGCAGCAGCAGCAGCAGTAGCAGCAGCAGCAGCAGCAGCAGCAGCAGCAGCAGCGCAGCAGCAGTGGAGCAGGCAGTAGCAGGCAGCAGCAGCAGCAGCAGCAGCAGTCCCGCAGCAGCGCAGCAGCAGCAGCAGCAGCAGCAGCAGCATCAGTGCAGTTAGCAGCAGCACCGCAGCAGCAGGGGCAGCAGCAGCAGCTGCAGCAGTTAGCAGCAGCAGCAGCAGCAGCAGCAGTGCCAGCGTTGCAGCAGCAGCAGCAGCAGCAGCAGCAGCAGCAGCAGGGAGTAGTAGTAGTAGTAGTAGTAGTAGTAGTAGCAGTGGTAGTAGTAGTAGTAGTAGTAGTGGTAGTAGTAGTGGTGGGTAGTACAACCCTAAGTAAAAATTCCTTCCATTCCCCCATTTTTTTCATTAATTTACTTTACATAAATAAGTTCGCAATTTGCTACATTCTCGCCCGTGTTCTAGGTTCCTTGTGAGATCATTTTCACCCGTGTTCAAGGTTCCTTGTGAGATCATTTTCACCCGTGTTCAAGGTTCCTTGTGAGATCATTTTCACCCGTGCTCAAGGTTCCTTGTGAGATCATTTTCACCCGTGTTCAACGTTCCTTGTGAGATCATTTTCACCCGTGTTCAAGGTTCCTTGTGAGATCATTTTCACCCGTGTTCAAGGTTCCTTGTGAGATCATTTTCACCCGTCTTCAAGGTTCCTTGTGAGATCATTTTCACCGGTGTTCAAGCTTCCTTGTGAGATCATTTTCACCCGTGTTCAAGGTTCCTTGAGAGATCATTTTCACCCGTGTTCAAGGTTCCTTGTGAGATCATTTTCACCCGTGTTCAAGGTTTCTTGTGAGATCATTTTAACCCGTGTTCAAGGTTCCTTGTGAGATCATTTTCACCCGTGTTCAAGGTTCCTTGTGAGATCATTTTCACCCGTGTTCAAGGTTCCTTGTGAGATCATTTTCACCCGTGTTCAAGGTTCCTTGTGAGATCATTTTCACCCGTGTTCAAGGTTCATTGTGAGATCATTTTCACCCGTGTTCAAGGTTCCTTGTGAGATCATTTTCACCCGTGTTCAAGGTTCCTTGTGAGATCATTTTCACCCGTGTTCAAGGTTCATTGTGAGATCATTTTCACCCGTGTTCAAGGTTCCTTGTGAGATCATTTTCACCCGTGTTCAAGGTTCCTTGTGAGATCATTCTCGCCCGTGTTCAAGGTTCCTTGTGAGATCATTCTCGCCCGTGTTCAAGGTTCATTGTGAGATCATTCTCGCCCGTGTTCAAGGTTCCTTGTGAGATCATTCTCGCCCGTGTTCAAGGTTCATTGTGAGATCATTCTCGCCCGTGTTCAAGGTTCCTTGTGAGATTATTCTCTCCCGTGTTCAAGGTTCCTTGTGAGATCATTCTCGCCCGTGTTCAAGGTTCCTTGTGAGATCATTCTCGCCCGTGTTCAAGGTTCCTTGTGAGATCATTCTCTCCCGTGTTCAAGGTTCCTTGTGAGATCATTCTCGCCCGTGTTCAAGGTTCCTTGTGAGATCATTCTCGCCCGTGTTCAAGGTTCCTTGTGAGTTCATTCTCGCCCGTGTTCAAGGTTCCCTGTGAGATCATTCTCGCCCGTGTTCAAGGTTCCTTGTGAGATCATTCTCGCCCGTGTTCAAGGTTCCTTGTGAGATCATTCTCGCCCGTGTTCAAGGTTCCTTGTGAGATCATTCTCGCCCGTGTTCAAGGATCCTTGTGAGATCATTCTCGCCCGTGTTCAAGGTGGGTAGGGGGGTTGAATGTCAGGTGGGGATGGGTGTTAGAGGGGGAAGGGGTTGTCTTGAGGGGAAGGGGAGGTTGAGACCTCGGTGGAACGCATTGATAAACAAATGTATTTAATATTTAAGAATGTAGTGGGTGGTGGTGGTGGGTGGTGGTAGTGGGTGGTGGTAGTGGGTGGTGGTAGTGGGTGGTGATACTGGGTGGTGGTAGTGGGTAGTGGTAGTAAGTGGTGGTAGCGACAGTGGTTGCTGGTGGTGGTGGGTGGTGATAGTGGGTGGTGGAAGTGGATGGTGGTAGTGGGTGGTGGTAGTAGGTGGTGGTAATGAGAGTGGTTGCTGGTGGTGGCGATGGTGGTGGTAGTGACAGTGGTTGGTTGGAGTGGTGGTAGTGATAGTAGATGGTGGTGCAGGTGGTATGGTTTAATAGTGACATGGGATGATAGTGGTGGTAGACAGTAGCAGCACTAGTAGTAGTAGTACTAGTGGTAGCAACAGAAGTAGTTGTAGTAGTAATAGTAGTAGTAGTAGTAGTAGTAGTAGTAGTAGTAGTAGTAGTAGTAGTAGCAGTAGTGAGATCATTTTCACCCGTGTTCAAGGTTCCTTGTGAGATCATTCTCGCCCGTGTTCAAGGTTCCTTGTGAGATCATTCTCGCCCGTGTTCAAGGTTCATTGTGAGATCATTCTCGCCCGTGTTCAAGGTTCCTTGTGAGATCATTTTCATCCATGTTCAAGGTTCATTATGAGATCATTTTCACCCGTGTTCAAGGTTCCTTGTGAGATCATTTTCACCTGTGTTCAAGGTTCCTTGTGAGATCATTTTCACCCGTGTTCAACGTTCCTTGTGAGATCATTTTCACCCGTGTTCAAGGTTCCTTGTGAGATCATTCTCACCCGTGTTCAAGGTTCGTTGTGAGATCATTTTCACCCGTGTTCAAGGTTCCTTGTGAGATCATTTTCACCCGTGTTCAAGGTTCCTTGTGAGATCATTTTCACCCGTGTTCAAGGTTCTTTGTGAGATCATTTTCACCCGTGTTCAAGGTTCCTTGTGAGATCATTCTCACCCGTGTTCAAGGTTCCTTGTGAGATCATTTTCACCCGTGTTCAAGGTTCATTGTGAGATCATTTTCACCCGTGTTCAAGGTTCCTTGTGAGATCATTTTCACCCGTGTTCAAGGTTCCTTGTGAGATCATTTTCACCCGTGCTCAAGGTTCCTTGTGAGATCATTTTCACCCGTGTTCAAGGTTCCTTGTGAGATCATTTTCACCCGTGTTCAAGGTTCCTTGTGAGATCATTTTCACCCGTGTTCAAGGTTCCTTGTGAGATCATTTTCACCCGTGCTCAAGGTTCCTTGTGAGATCATTTTCACCCGTGTTCAAGGTTCCTTGTGAGATCATTTTCACCCGTGTTCAAGGTTCCTTGTGAGATCATTTTCACCCGTGTTCAAGGTTCCTTGTGAGATCATTCTCTCCCGTGTTCAAGGTTCCTTGTAAGGTCATTTTCACCCGTGTTCAAGGTTCATTGTGAGATCATTTTCACCCGTGTTCAAGGTTCCTTGTGAGATCATTTTCACCCGTGTTCAAGGTACCTTGCGAGATCATTTTCACCCGTGCTCAAGGTTCCTTGTGAGATCATTTTCACCCGTGTTCAAGGTTCCTTTTGAGATCATTTTCACCCGTGTTCAAGGTTCCTTGTGAGATCATTTTCACCCGTGTTCAAGGTTCCTTGTGAGATCATTTTCACCCGTGCTCAAGGTTCCTTGTGAGATCATTTTCACCCGTGTTCAAGGTTCCTTGTGAGATCATTTTCACCCGTGTTCAAGGTTCCTTGTGAGATCATTTTCACCCGTGTTCAAGGTTCCTTACGAGATCATTTTCACCCGTGTTCAAGGTTCCTTGTGAGATCATTTTCAACCGTGTTCAAGGTTCCTTGTGAGATCATTTTCACCCGTGTTCAAGGTTCCTTGTGAGATCATTTTCACCCGTGTTCAAGGTTCCTTGTGAGATCATTTTCACCCGTGTTCAAGGTTCCTTGTGAGATCATTTTCACCCGTGTTCAAGGTTCCTTGTGAGATCATTGTCACCCGTGTTCAAGGTTCCTTGTGAGATCATTTTCACCCGTGTTCAAGGTTCCTTGTGAGATCATTTTCACCCGTGTTCAAGGTTCCTTGTCAGATCATTTTCACCCGTGCTCAAGGTTCCTTGTGAGATCATTTTCACTCGTGTTCAAGGTTCCTTGTGAGATCATTTTCACCCGTGTTCAAGGTTCCTTGTGAGATCATTTTCACCCGTGTTCAAGGTTCCTTGTGAGATCATTTTCACCCGTGTTCAAGGTTCCTTGTGAGATCATTTTCACCCGTGTTCAAGGTTCCTTGTGAGATCATTTTCACCCGTGTTCAAGGTTCCTTGTGAGATCATTTTCACCCGTGTTCAAGGTTCCTTGTGAGATTATTTTCACCCATGTTCAAGGTTCCTTGTGAGATCATTTTCACCCGTGTTCAAGGTTCCTTGTGAGATCATTTTCACCCGTGTTCAAGGTTCCTTGTGAGATCATTTTCACCCGTGTTCAAGGTTCCTTGTGAGATCATTTTCACCCGCGTTCAAGGTTCCTTGTGAGATCATTTTCACCCGTGTTCAAGGTTCCTTGTGAGATCATTTTCACCCGTGTTCAAGGTTCCTTGTGAGATCATTTTCACCCGTGTTCAAGGTTCCTTGTGAGATCATTGTCACCCGTGTTCAAGGTTCCTTGTGAGATAATTTTCACCCGTGTTCAAGGTTCCTTGTGAGATCATTTTCACCCGTGTTCAAGGTTCCTTGTGAGATCATTTTCACCCGTGTTCAAGGTTCCTTGTGAGATCATTTTCACCCGTGTTCAAGGTTCCTTGTGAGATCATTTTCACCCGTGTTCAAGGTTCCTTGTGAGATCATTTTCACCCGTGTTCAAGGTTCCTTGTGAGATCATTTTCACCCGTGTTCAAGGATCCTTGTGAGATCATTTTCACCCGTGTTCAAGGTTCCTTGTGAGATCATTTTCACCCGTGTTCAAGGTTCCTTGTGAGATCATTGTCACCCGTGTTCAAGGTTCCTTGTGAGATCATTTTCACCCGTGCTCAAGGTTCCTTGTGAGGTCATTTTCACCCGTGTTCAATGTTCCTTGTGAGATCCTTTTTACCCGTGTTCAAGGTTCCTTGTGAGATCATTTTCACACGTGTTCAAGGTTCCTTGTGAGATCATTTTCACCCGTGTTCAAGGTTCCTTGTGAGATCATTTTCACCGGTGTTCAAGGTTCCTTGTGAGATCATTTTCTCCTGTGTTCAAGGTTCCTTGTGAGATCATTTTCACCCGTGTTCAAGGTTCCTTGTGAGATCATATTCACCCGTGTGCAAGGTTCCTTGTGAGATCATTTTCACCCGTGTTCAAGGTTCCTTGTGAGATCATTTTCACCCGTGTGCAAGGTTCCTTGTGAGATCATTTTCACCCGTGTTCAAGGTTCCTTGTGAGATCATTTTCACCCGTGTTCAAGGTTCCTTGTGAGATCATTTTCACCCGTGTTCAAGGTTCCTTGTGAGATCATTTTCACCCGTGTTCAAGGTTCCTTGTGAGATCATTTTCACCCGTGTTCAAGGTTCCTTGTGAGATCATTTTCACCCGTGTTCAAGGTTCCTTGTGAGATCATTTTCACCCGTGTTCAAGGTTCCTTGTGAGATCATTTTCACCCGTGTTCAAGGTTCCTTGTGAGATCATTTTCACCCGTGTTCAAGGTTCCTTGTGAGATCATTTTCACCCGTGTTCAAGGTTCCTTGTGAGATCATTTTCACCCGTGTTCAAGGTTCCTTGTGAGATCATTTTCACCCGTGTTCAAGGTTCCTTGTGAGATCATTTTCACCCGTGTTCAAGGTTCCTTGTGAGATCATTTTCACCCGTGTTCAAGGTTCCTTGTGAGATCATTTTCACCCGTGTTCAAGGTTCCTTGTGAGATCATTTTCACCCGTGCTCAAGGTTCCTTGTGAGATCATTTTCACCCGTGTTCAAGGTTCCTTTTGAGATCATTTTCACCCGTGTTCAAGGTTCCTTGTGAGATCATTTTCACCCGTGTTCAAGGTTCCTTGTGAGATCATTTTCACCCGTGCTCAAGGTTCCTTGTGAGATCATTTTCACCCGTGTTCAAGGTTCCTTGTGAGATCATTTTCACCCGTGTTCAAGGTTCCTTGTGAGATCATTTTCACCCGTGTTCAAGGTTCCTTGTGAGATCATTTTCACCCGTGTTCAAGGTTCCTTGTGAGATCATTTTCAACCGTGTTCAAGGTTCCTTGTGAGATCATTTTCACCCGTGTTCAAGGTTCCTTGTGAGATCATTTTCACCCGTGTTCAAGGTTCCTTGTGAGATCATTTTCACCCGTGTTCAAGGTTCCTTGTGAGATCATTTTCACCCGTGTTCAAGGTTCCTTGTGAGATCATTTTCACCCGTGTTCAAGGTTCCTTGTGAGATCATTTTCACCCGTGTTCAAGGTTCCTTGTGAGATCATTTTCACCCGTGTTCAAGGTTCCTTGTGAGATCATTTTCACCCGTGCTCAAGGTTCCTTGTGAGATCATTTTCACTCGTGTTCAAGGTTCCTTGTGAGATCATTTTCACCCGTGTTCAAGGTTCCTTGTGAGATCATTTTCACCCGTGTTCAAGGTTCCTTGTGAGATCATTTTCACCCGTGTTCAAGGTTCCTTGTGAGATCATTTTCACCCGTGTTCAAGGTTCCTTGTGAGATCATTTTCACCCGTGTTCAAGGTTCCTTGTGAGATCATTTTCACCCGTGTTCAAGGTTCCTTGTGAGATCATTTTCACCCGTGTTCAAGGTTCCTTGTGAGATCATTTTCACCCGTGTTCAAGGTTCCTTTTGAGATCATTTTCACCCGTGTTCAAGGTTCCTTGTGAGATCATTTTCACCCGTGTTCAAGGTTCCTTGTGAGATCATTTTCACCCGTGTTCAAGGTTCCTTGTGAGATCATTTTCACCCGTGTTCAAGGTTCCTTGTGAGATCATTTTCACCCGTGTTCAAGGTTCCTTGTGAGATCATTTTCACCCGTGTTCAAGGTTCCTTGTGAGATCATTGTCACCCGTGTTCAAGGTTCCTTGTGAGATCATTTTCACCCGTGTTCAAGGTTCCTTGTGAGATCATTTTCACCCGTGTTCAAGGTTCCTTGTGAGATCATTTTCACCCGTGTTCAAGGTTCCTTGTGAGATCATTTTCACCCGTGTTCAAGGTTCCTTGTGAGATCATTTTCACCCGTGTTCAAGGTTCCTTGTGAGATCATTTTCACCCGTGTTCAAGGTTCCTTGTGAGATCATTTTCACCCGTGTTCAAGGATCCTTGTGAGATCATTTTCACCCGTGTTCAAGGTTCCTTGTGAGATCATTTTCACCCGTGTTCAAGGTTCCTTGTGAGATCATTTTCACCCGTGTTCAAGGTTCCTTGTGAGATCATTTTCACCCGTGCTCAAGGTTCCTTGTGAGATCATTTTCACCCGTGTTCAATGTTCCTTGTGAGATCCTTTTTACCCGTGTTCAAGGTTCCTTGTGAGATCATTTTCACCCGTGTTCAAGGTTCCTTGTGAGATCATTTTCACCCGTGTTCAAGGTTCCTTGTGAGATCATTTTCACCCGTGTTCAAGGTTCCTTGTGAGATCATTTTCACCCGTGTTCAAGGTTCCTTGTGAGATCATTTTCACCCGTGTTCAAGGTTCCTTGTGAGATCATTTTCACCCGTGTTCAAGGTTCCTTGTGAGATCATTTTCACCCGTGTTCAAGGTTCCTTGTGAGATCATTTTCACCCGTGTTCAAGGTTCCTTGTGAGATCATTTTCACCCGTGTTCAAGGTTCCTTGTGAGATCATTTTCACCCGTGTTCAAGGTTCCTTGTGAGATCATTTTCACCCGTGTTCAAGGTTCCTTGTGAGATCATTTTCACCCGTGTTCAAGGTTCCTTGTGAGATCATTCTCACCCGTGTTCAAGGTTCGTTGTGAGATCATTTTCACCCGTGTTCAAGGTTCCTTGTGAGATCATTCTCACCCGTGTTCAAGGTTCCTTGTGATATAATTTTCACCCGTGTTCAAGGTTTCTTGTGAGATCATTTTCACCCGTGTTCAAGGTTCCTTGTGAGATCATTTTCACCCGTGTTCAAGGTTCCTTGTGAGATCATTTTCACCCGTGTTCAAGGTTCCTTGTGAGATCATTTTCACCCGTGTTCAAGGTTCCTTGTGAGATCATTTTCACCCGTGTTCAAGGTTCCTTGTGAGATCATTTTCACCCGTGTTCAAGGTTCCTTGTGAGATCATTTTCACCCGTGTTCAAGGTTCCTTGTGAGATCATTTTCACCCGTGTTCAAGGTTCCTTGTGAGATCATTTTCACCCGTGTTCAAGGTTCCTTGTGAGATCATTTTCACCCGTGTTCAAGGTTCCTTGTGAGATCATTTTCACCCGTGTTCAAGGTTCCTTGTGAGATCATTTTCACCCGTGTTCAAGGTTCCTTGTGAGATCATTTTCACCCGTGTTCAAGGTTCCTTGTGAGATCATTTTCACCCGTGTTCAAGGTTCCTTGTGAGATCATTTTCACCCGTGTTCAAGGTTCCTTGTGAGATCATTTTCACCCTTGTTCAAGGTCTTTTGTGAGATCATTTTCACCCGTGTTCAAGGTTCCTTGTGAGATCATTTTCACCCGTGTTCAAGGTTCCTTGTGAGATCATTTTCACCCGTGTTCAAGGTTCCGTGTGAGATCATTTTCACCCGTGTTCAAGGTTCCTTGTGAGATCATTTTCACCCGTGTTCAAGGTTCCTTGTGAGATCATTTTCACCCGTGTTCAAGGTTCCTTGTGAGATCATTTTCACCCGTGTTCAAGGTTCCTTGTGAGATCATTTTCACCCGTGTTCAAGGTTCCTTGTGAGATCATTTTCACCCGTGTTCAAGGTTCCTTGTGAGATCATTTTCACCCGTGTTCAAGGTTCCTTGTGAGATCATTTTCACCCGTGTTCAAGGTTCCTTGTGAGATCATTTTCACCCGTGTTCAAGGTTCCTTGTGAGATCATTTTCACCCGTGTTCAAGGTTCCTTGTGAGATCATTTTCACCCGTGTTCAAGGTTCCTTGTGAGATCATTTTCACCCGTGTTCAAGGTTCCTTGTGAGATCATTTTCACCCGTGTTCAAGGTTCCTTGTGAGATCATTTTCACCCGTGTTCAAGGTTCCTTGTGAGATCATTTTCACCCGTGTTCAAGGTTCCTTGTGAGATCATTTTCACCCGTGTTCAAGGTTCCTTGTGAGATCATTTTCACCCGTGTTCAAGGTTCCTTGTGAGATCATTTTCACCCGTGTTCAAGGTTCCTTGTGAGATCATTTTCACCCGTGTTCAAGGTTCCTTGTGAGATCATTTTCACCCGTGTTCAAGGTTCCTTGTGAGATCATTTTCACCCGTGTTCAAGGTTCCTTGTGAGATCATTTTCACCCGTGTTCAAGGTTCCTTGTGAGATCATTTTCACCCGTGTTCAAGGTTCCTTGTGAGATCATTTTCACCCGTGTTCAAGGTTCCTTGTGAGATCATTTTCACCCGTGTTCAAGGTTCCTTGTGAGATCATTTTCACCCGTGTTCAAGGTTCCTTGTGAGATCATTTTCACCCGTGTTCAAGGATCCTTGTGAGATCATTTCACCCGTGTTCAAGGTTCCTTGTGAGATCATTTTCACCCGTGTTCAAGGTTCCTTGTGAGATCATTTTCACCCGTGTTCAAGGTTCCTTGTGAGATCATTTTCACCCGTGTTCAAGGTTCCTTGTGAGATCATTTTCACCCGTGTTCAAGGTTCCTTGTGAGATCATTTTCACCCGTGTTCAAGGTTCCTTGTGAGATCATTTTCACCCGTGTTCAAGGTTCCTTGTGAGATCATTTTCACCCGTGTTCAAGGTTCCTTGTGAGATCATTTTCACCCGTGTTCAAGGTTCCTTGTGAGATCATTTTCACCCGTGTTCAAGGTTCCTTGTGAGATCATTTTCACCCGTGTTCAAGGTTCCTTGTGAGATCATTTTCACCCGTGTTCAAGGTTCCTTGTGAGATCATTCTCACCCGTGTTCAAGGTTCCTTGTGAGATCATTTTCACCCGTGTTCAAGGTTCCTTGTGAGATCATTTTCACCCGTGTTCAAGGTTCCTTGTGAGATCATTTTCACCCGTGTTCAAGGTTCCTTGTGAGATCATTTTCACCCGTGTTCAAGGTTCCTTGTGAGATCATTTTCACCCGTGTTCAAGGTTCCTTGTGAGATCATTTTCACCCGTGTTCAAGGTTCCTTGTGAGATCATTTTCACCCGTGTTCAAGGTTCCTTGTGAGATCATTTTCACCCGTGTTCAAGGTTCCTTGTGAGATCATTTTCACCCGTGTTCAAGGTTCATTGTGAGATCATTTTCACCCGTGTTCAAGGTTCCTTGTGAGATCATTTTCACCCGTGTTCAAGGTTCCTTGTGAGATCATTTTCACCCGTGTTCAAGGTTCCTTGTGAGATCATTTTCACCCGTGTTCAAGGTTCCTTGTGAGATCATTTTCACCCGTGTTCAAGGTTCCTTGTGAGATCATTTTCACCCGTGTTCAAGGTTCCTTGTGAGATCATTCTCACCCGTGTTCAAGGTTCCTTGTGAGATCATTTTCACCCGTGTTCAAGGTTCATTGTGAGATCATTTTCACCCGTGTTCAAGGTTCCTTGTGAGATCATTTTCACCCGTGTTCAAGGTTCCTTGTGAGATCATTTTCACCCGTGTTCAAGGTTCCTTGTGAGATCATTTTCACCCGTGTTCAAGGTTCCTTGTGAGATCATTTTCACCCGTGTTCAAGGTTCCTTGTGAGATCATTTTCACCCGTGTTCAAGGTTCCTTGTGAGATCATTTTCACCCGTGTTCAAGGTTCCTTGTGAGATCATTTTCACCCGTGTTCAAGGTTCCTTGTGAGATCATTTTCACCCGTGTTCAAGGTTCCTTGTGAGATCATTTTCACCCGTGTTCAAGGTTCCTTGTGAGATCATTCTCACCCGTGTTCAAGGTTCCTTGTGAGATCATTTTCACCCGTGTTCAAGGTTCATTGTGAGATCATTTTCACCCGTGTTCAAGGTTCCTTGTGAGATCATTTTCACCCGTGTTCAAGGTTCCTTGTGAGATCATTTTCACCCGTGCTCAAGGTTCCTTGTGAGATCATTTTCACCCGTGTTCAAGGTTCCTTGTGAGATCATTTTCACCCGTGTTCAAGGTTCCTTGTGAGATCATTTTCACCCGTGTTCAAGGTTCCTTGTGAGATCATTTTCACCCGTGCTCAAGGTTCCTTGTGAGATCATTTTCACCCGTGTTCAAGGTTCCTTGTGAGATCATTTTCACCCGTGTTCAAGGTTCCTTGTGAGATCATTTTCACCCGTGTTCAAGGTTCCTTGTGAGATCATTTTCACCCGTGTTCAAGGTTCCTTGTGAGATCATTTTCACCCGTGTTCAAGGTTCATTGTGAGATCATTTTCACCCGTGTTCAAGGTTCCTTGTGAGATCATTTTCACCCGTGTTCAAGGTTCCTTGTGAGATCATTTTCACCCGTGCTCAAGGTTCCTTGTGAGATCATTTTCACCCGTGTTCAAGGTTCCTTGTGAGATCATTTTCACCCGTGTTCAAGGTTCCTTGTGAGATCATTTTCACCCGTGTTCAAGGTTCCTTGTGAGATCATTTTCACCCGTGTTCAAGGTTCCTTGTGAGATCATTTTCACCCGTGTTCAAGGTTCAGATTGTGAGATCATTTTCACCCGTGTTCAAGGTTCCTTGTGAGATCATTTTCACCCGTGTTCAAGGTTCCTTGTGAGATCATTTTCACCCGTGTTCAAGGTTCCTTGTGAGATCATTTTCACCCGTGTTCAAGGTTCCTTGTGAGATCATTTTCACCCGTGTTCAAGGTTCCTTGTGAGATCATTTTCACCCGTGTTCAAGGTTCCTTGTGAGATCATTTTCACCCGTGTTCAAGGTTCCTTGTGAGATCATTTTCACCCGTGTTCAAGGTTCCTTGTGAGATCATTTTCACCCGTGTTCAAGGTTCCTTGTGAGATCATTTTCACCCGTGTTCAAGGTTCCTTGTGAGATCATTTTCACCCGTGTTCAAGGTTCCTTGTGAGATCATTTTCACCCGTGTTCAAGGTTCCTTGTGAGATCATTTTCACCCGTGTTCAAGGTTCCTTGTGAGATCATTTTCACCCGTGTTCAAGGTTCCTTGTGAGATCATTCTCACCCGTGTTCAAGGTTCCTTGTGAGATCATTTTCACCCGTGTTCAAGGTTCATTGTGAGATCATTTTCACCCGTGTTCAAGGTTCCTTGTGAGATCATTTTCACCCGTGTTCAAGGTTCCTTGTGAGATCATTTTCACCCGTGCTCAAGGTTCCTTGTGAGATCATTTTCACCCGTGTTCAAGGTTCCTTGTGAGATCATTTTCACCCGTGTTCAAGGTTCCTTGTGAGATCATTTTCACCCGTGTTCAAGGTTCCTTGTGAGATCATTTTCACCCGTGCTCAAGGTTCCTTGTGAGATCATTTTCACCCGTGTTCAAGGTTCCTTGTGAGATCATTTTCACCCGTGTTCAAGGTTCCTTGTGAGATCATTTTCACCCGTGTTCAAGGTTCCTTGTGAGATCATTCTCACCCGTGTTCAAGGTTCCTTGTGAGATCATTTTCTCCCGTGTTCAAGGTTCATTGTGAGATCATTTTCACCCGTGTTCAAGGTTCCTTGTGAGATCATTTTCACCCGTGTTCAAGGTTCCTTGTGAGATCATTTTCACCCGTGCTCAAGGTTCCTTGTGAGATCATTTTCACCCGTGTTCAAGGTTCCTTGTGAGATCATTTTCACCCGTGTTCAAGGTTCCTTGTGAGATCATTTTCCCCAGTGTTCAAGGTTCCTTGTGAGATCATTTTCACCCGTGCTCAAGGTTCCTTGTGAGATCATTTTCACCCGTGTTCAAGGTTCCTTGTGAGATCATTTTCACCCGTGTTCAAGGTTCCTTGTGAGATCATTTTCACCCGTGTTCAAGGTTCCTTGTGAGATCATTTTCACCCGTGTTCAAGGTTCCTTGTGAGATCATTTTCACCCGTGTTCAAGGTTCCTTGTGAGATCATTTTCACCCGTGTTCAAGGTTCCTTGTGAGATCATTCTCACACGTGTTCAAGGTTCCTTGTGAGATCATTTTCACCCGTGTTCAAGGTTCATTGTGAGATCATTTTCACCCGTGTTCAAGGTTCCTTGTGAGATCATTTTCACCCGTGTTCAAGGTTCCTTGTGAGATCATTTTCACCCGTGCTCAAGGTTCCTTGTGAGATCATTTTCACCCGTGTTCAAGGTTCCTTGTGAGATCATTTTCACCCGTGTTCAAGGTTCCTTGTGAGATCATTTTCACCCGTGTTCAAGGTTCCTTGTGAGATCATTTTTACCCGTGCTCAAGGTTCCTTGTGAGATCATTTTCACCCGTGTTCAAGGTTCCTTGTGAGATCATTTTCACCCGTGTTCAAGGTTCCTTGTGAGATCATTTTCACCCGTGTTCAAGGTTCCTTGTGAGATCATTCTCACCCGTGTTCAAGGTTCCTTGTGAGATCATTTTCACCCGTGTTCAAGGTTCATTGTGAGATCATTTTCACCCGTGTTCAAGGTTCCTTGTGAGATCATTTTCACCCGTGTTCAAGGTTCCTTGTGAGATCATTTTCACCCGTGCTCAAGGTTCCTTGTGAGATCATTTTCACCCGTGTTCAATGTTCCTTGTGAGATCATTTTCACCCGTGTTCAAGGTTCCTTGTGAGATCATTTTCCCCCGTGTTCAAGGTTCCTTGTGAGATCATTTTCACCCGTGCTCAAGGTTCCTTGTGAGATCATTTTCACCCGTGTTCAAGGTTCCTTGTGAGATCATTTTCACCCGTGTTCAAGGTTCCTTGTGAGATCATTTTCACCCGTGTTCAAGGTTCCTTGTGAGATCATTTTCACCAGTGTTCAAGGTTCCTTGTGAGATCATTTTCACCCGTGTTCAAGGTTCCTTGTGAGATCATTTTCACCCGTGTTCAAGGTTCCTTGAGAGATCATTTTAAGGTGACTTTTTTCCACTATATATTGTGCACTGATTTCTGTTTTAAAAATATGAAATCAAAACTCCGTATTATTCTTTTTGAGTCTACCATGAGCCACAATGTGTTATCTTGTGCTACAATGTGTTATCTTGTGCTACAATGTGTTATCTTGTGCTACAATGTGTTATCTTGTGCTAAAATGTGTTATCTTGTGCTACAATGTGTTATCTTGTGCTAAAATGTGTTATCTTGTGCTACAATGTGTTATCTTGTGCTAAAATGTGTTATCTTGTGCTACAATGTGTTATCTTGTGCTAAAATGTGTTATCTTGTGCTACAATGTGTTATCTTGTGCTAAAATGTGTTATCTTGTGCTACAATGTGTTATCTTGTGCTACAATGTGTTATCTTGTGCTAAAATGTGTTATCTTGTGCTACAATGTGTTATCTTGTGCTACAATGTGTTATCTTGTGCTACAATGTGTTATCTTGTGCTAAAATGTGTTATCTTGTGCTACAATGTGTTATCTTGTGCTACAATGTGTTATCTTGTGCTAAAATGTGTTATCTTGTGCTACAATGTGTTATCTTGTGCTACAATGTGTTATCTTGTGCTACAATGTGTTATCTTGTGCCACAATGTGTTATCTTGTGCTACAATGTGTTATCTTGTGTTACAATGTGTTATCTTGTGCTACAATGTGTTATCTTGTGCTACAATGTGTTATCTTGTGCTACAATGTGTTATCTTGTGCTACAATGTGTTATCTTGTGCCTCAATGTGTTATCTTGTGCTACAATGTGTTATCTTGTGCTACAATGTGTTATCTTGTGCCTCAATGTGTTATCTTGTGCTACAATGTGTTATCTTGTGCCACAATGTGTTATCTTGTGCCACAATGTGTTATCTTGTGCTACAATGTGTTATCTTGTGCCACAATGTGTTATCTTGTGCTACAATGTGTTATCTTGTGCCTCAATGTGTTATCTTGTGCTACAATGTGTTGTCTTGTGCCACAATGTGTTATCTTGTGCCACAATGTGTTATCTTGTGCCACAATGTGTTATCTTGTGCTACAATGTGTTATCTTGTGCTACAATGTGTTATCTTGTGCCACAATGTGTTATCTTGTGCTACAATGTGTTATCTTGTGCCACTATGTGTTATCTTGTGCTACAATGTGTTATCTTGTGCCACAATGTGTTATCTTGTGCCACAATGTGTTATCTTGTGCCACAATGTGTTATCTTGTGCTACAATGTGTTATCTTGTGCTACAATGTGTTATCTTGTGCTACAATGTGCTATCTTGTGCCACAATGTGTTATCTTGTGCTACAATGTGTTATCTTGTGCTACAATGTGCTATATTGTGCCACAATGTGTTATCTTGTGCTACAATGTGTTATCTTGTGCTACAATGTGTTATCTTGTGCCTCAATGTGTTATCTTGTGCTACAATGTGTTATCTTGTGCCACAATGTGTTATCTTGTGCCACAATGTGTTATCTTGTGCCACAATGTGTTATCTTGTGCTACAATGTGTTATCTTGTGCTACAATGTGTTATCTTGTGCTACAATGTGCTATCTTGTGCCACAATGTGTTATCTTGTGCTACAATGTGTTATCTTGTGCTACAATGTGTTATCTTGTGCTACAATGTGCTATCTTGTGCCACAATGTGTTATCTTGTGCCACAATGTGTTATCTTGTGCCACAATGTGTTATCTTGTGCTACAATGTGTTATCTTGTGCCACAATGTGTTATCTTGTGCTACAATGTGCTCTCATGTGCCACAATGTGTTATCTTGTGCTACAATGTGTTATCTTGTGCCACAATGTGTTATCTTGTGCTACAATGTGCTATCTTGTGCCACAATGTGTTATCCTTTGCTACAATGTGTTATCTTGTGCCACAATGTGTTATCTTGTGCTACAATGTGCTCTCTTGTGCCACAATGTGTTATCTTGTGCTACAATGTGTTATCTTGTGCCACAATGTGTTATCTTGTGCCACAATGTGTTATCTTGTGCCACAATGTGTTATCTTGTGCCACAATGTGTTATCTTGTGCTACAATGTGTTATCTTGTGCCACAATGTGTTATCTTGTGCCACAATGTGTTATCTTGTGCCTTAATGTGTTATCTTGTGCCACAATGTGTTATCTTGTGCTACAATGTGTTATCTTGTGCCACAATGTGTTATCTTGTGCTACAATGTGCTATCTTGTGCCACAATGTTTTATCTTGTGCTACAATGTGTTATCTTGTGCTACAATGTCTTATCTTGTGCTACAATGTGCTATCTTGTGCCACAATGTGTTATCTTGTGCCACAATGTGTTATCTTGTGCTACAATGTGTTATCTTGTGCCACAATGTGTTATATTGTGCCTCAATGTGTTATCTTGTGCTACAATGTGTTATCTTGTGCCACAATGTGTTATCTTGTGCCACAATGTGTTATCTTGTGCCACAATGTGTTATCTTGTGCTACAATGTGTTATCTTGTGCTACAATGTGTTATCTTGTGCTACAATGTGTTATCTTGTGCCACAATGTGTTATCTTGTGCTACAATGTGTTATCTTGTACTACAATGTGTTATCTTGTGCTACAATGTGTTATCTTGTGCTACAGTTTGTTATCATAATTTGTGCTGTCTACTGTTATATGTTATATTTATTTTAAATCATTTATCTTATTCGAAGTGTTATGTTATCACCTGTTATCATTTGCTGCAGTGTTATCCTGCTTCATATTTTCCTATCATAAATTGTGCTAATGTCTGCCTCTCTGTTCTATTTCGTGTGCTATCGTGTGTTATAATATGTTTTCTCGTGTTATCATGGTCCAACCTCATGTTATCATGGTCTAACCTCATGATATCGTGGTCTAACCTCATGTTATAGTGGTCTTACCTCAAGTTATCATGGTCTAACCTCATGTTATAGTGGTCTAACCTCATGATATCATGGTCTAACCTCATGTTATCGTGGCCTAACCTCATGTTATCGTGGTCCAACCTCATGTTATCGTGGTCCAACCTCATGATATCGTGGTCCAACTTCATGTTATCGTGGTCTAACCTCATGTTATCGTGGTCCAACCTCATGTTATCGTGGTCCAACCTCATGTTATCGTGGTCCAACCTCATGTTATCGTGGCCTAACCTCATGTTATCGTGGCCTAACCTCATGTTATCGTGGTCTAACCTCATGTTATCGTGGTCCAACCTCAAGTTATCGTGGCCTAACCTCATGTTATCGTGGCCTAACCTCATGTTATCGTGGTCCAACCTCATGTTATCGTGGCCTAACCTCATGTTATCGTGGTTTAACCTCATGTTATCGTGGTCTAACATCATGTTATCGTGGACCAACCTCATGTTATCGTGGGCTCTCAGTGCGATATAGCTTTCATATTTTATATTCGCAAACTTGCTATCCTCACGTTATCGCACGCTCTTCTTCTGGCGAATTTAAATTCGTTGTTTTCACGTGATAACCTGATTCCGGAACGTGCTATCGTGGTGTTATCGTCTCCTAGCTGTGTGTCGTAATGCGATGGCTGGCAGTATCTTAGGCTGCGTGTTTCTCTGAGCTATCGTTTATTGAGTTGAGAAAACGCACTCATTTTCAAATTGTTGTTGTGAGTAGTTGTATCAGTAGTAACAGTAGTAGTAGTTGAAGTTTTAATAGTTAAATTTATAGGGTAGTGCAATAGAAGATTGAAGCTATGACGACATTTCGATCCGACTTGGACTATTAACTAGTCGCACAGAAGCGCGAAGGGAAATGAGCCAGAGTATATACGAGAAAGTGGGCGGGGAAAGGGAGTGGTAGAACGGGAGGAGGGAGTAGTAGTAATGTAGTAGTAATAGCAACAGAAGTAGTGTATTAGCGATATAGATGCCAATACTAAGACAGCGGCAGTGAAAGAAGGGAACAGGGTGGAGTATTAATGAGGAAATAGTAGTAGTAGTAATAGTAGTAGTAGTAGTAGTAGTAGCAATTGTGGAGGTAGTCTAAGACACACGAGAACAGAGCAGCACTGCAGAAGAGGTAATGGCCCAGGGGGTTAGGACAGAATCCCTATTTGGATTATTGTTCTAGTCACGGTACTGTGCCTTTTTATTCTTTATAGGGTAGAGATTTACACTCAGACTTTGACTCTCTCTCTCTCTCTCTCTCTCTCTCTCTCTCTCTCTCTCTCTCTCTCTCTCTCTCTCTCTCTCTCTCTCTCTCTCTCTCTCTCTCTCTCTCTCTCTCTCTCTCTCTCTCTCTCTCTCTCTCTCTCTCTCTCTCTCTCTCTCTCTCTCTCTCTCTCCTCTCTCTCTCTCTCTCTCTCTCTCTCTCTCTCTCTCTCTCTCTTCCTTTCTTTCTCCCTCCCTGTCTCTCTCCCTCTCTCTATTTGGTACTTTGTTTACAAAGTTCTGTAAATTATGCGCCATAAAACCAATGGTATTCAAACAACTGTATTATCTTTAATGGATGTGTGTGTGTGCGTGTGTGTGTGTGTGCGTGTGTGTGTGTGTGTGCGTGCGTGTGTGTGTGTGTGTGTGTGTGTGTGTGTGTGTGTGTGTGTGTGTGTGCGTGTGTGTGTGTGTGTGTGTGTGTGTGTGTGTGTGTGTGTGTGTGTGTGTGTGTGTGTGTGTGTGTGTGTGTGTGTGTGTACTCACCTAATTGTACTCACCTAATTGTGGTTGCAGGGGTCGAGACTCTGCTCCTGGCCCCGCCTCTTCACCGATCGCTACTGGATCCTCTCTCTCTCTGCTTCCTGAGCTTTGTCATACCTCTTCTTAAAACTATGTATGGTTCTTGCCTCCACTACTTCACTTGCTAGGCTATTCCACTTGTTGACAACTCTATGACTGAAGAAATACTTCCTAACGTCCCTGTGACTCGTCTGAGTCTTCAGCTTCCAGTTGTGACCCCTTGTCCCTGTGTCCCCTCTCTGGAACATCCTATCTCTGCCCACCTTGTCTATTCCCCGCAGTATCTTGTATGTCGTTATCATGTCTCCCCTGACCCTTCTGTCCTCCAGTGTCGTCAGTTCGATTTCCCTTAACCATTCCTCGTACGACATTCCCTTGAGCTCTGGGACTAGCCTTGTTGCAAACCTTTGTACTTTCTCTAACTTCTTGACGTGCTTGACCAGGTGTGGGTTCCAGACTGGTGCTGCATACTCCAGTATGGGCCTAACATACACAGTGTACAGTGTCTTGAACGATTCCTTATTAAGGTATCGGAACGCTATTCTCAGGTTTGCCAGGCGCCCGTATGCTGCAGCGGTTATTTGGTTGATGTGTGCCTCCGGTGATGTGCTCGGTGTTATGGTCACCCCAAG
>NC_091295.1:54458539-54471039 GCF_038502225.1 Cherax quadricarinatus
CCGCCCCCGCTGCACGGTCTCAGACCAGACCACCTGGCTGCTGGCCTGATCGATTAGGCTATTGGTGCCAACCGCCTCCAGTGCTACATATGCACTAGAGCCTGGCTGATCAGGAACTCATTCGAGGAATCTGTCGAGTTTCCTCTTGAAGATAGCCAGGGGTTTCCTGGTAATCCACCTTGTGTACAAAGAGAGGGCGAAGAAGAGTCGTGGTCCCTTTGCACTTACTGGGCTCCTCTGGTTTTTATTGGAAGTATTCTGCACCGTTTGCTAAGCCTTTTATGCTCGTAAATATTAATTTGAATAATTGATTAGGAAACCAATAAGCTGATAACTGAGACACTTGTGCAACATTTAGGTATCTTTATTCTGCAAACGTTTCGAAAGCCAGCGACTTCTTCAGTCCAATACAGAGAATAGTGGAAGATGAGGAGTTAGAGGTAATCAGTCCCTCAGCCTGGAGTCGATGGACTGAACACATCGACTCCAGGATAACGGACTGATTACCTCAAACTACTCATCTTTCACCGTTCTCTATACTGGACTGAAGACGCCACTGGCTGGCGAAACGTTTGCAGAATAAAGATACCCATGCGAGGACCTGCCTCGCATGGGCCAGTAGGCCTTCTGCAGTGTTCCTCCATTTTTATGTTCTTAAATGTTACGCAAATACCTCAATCATAAGTAGTAATTTCGGCGTGTAGGTTTGGCACCAGTATCTTCCAGATGTAGAGTATCACATATGTAGAAAAACTACTAAAAAAAAAGAGTAAAATTCGAAACGCTTTCGTGATTTCTCACATTATCAAGGAACTGTAAAAATAAAAGACCAAGAAAAAAGCATATTTTTTTTTTTTCAGAGTCGTTGCCCTGGATATTGTGATATCACTTCTTTACTCTTATCTTACATGTTTCTCATGTTTCTTACATGTTTCTTACATGTTCCTCGCCTAGGTTCAGGCGCTCCCAGGTGTTCAGTTGCTTGAGTTCATTGACCTGTGAAGGTTCTGTGTGTAGTTTCCAACTGTACAGTTGCGCCTGCCTTGAAGGGAAGCGCTAGTACACGGCATCATACGGCTAGTACACAGTATCACATCGCTAGTTCACAGCATAACTCCGCTAGTACACAGCATAACACCGCTAGTACACAGCATAACACCGCTAGTACACAGTATCATACGGCTAGTACACAGTATCACACCGCTAGTACACAGCATAACACCGCTAGTACACAGCATAACACCGCTAGTACACAGTATCATACGGCTAGTACACAGCATCACCAGCTAGTACACAGCATAACACCGCTAGTACACAGCATAACACCGCTAGTACACAGTATCATACGGCTAGTACACAGCATCACCAGCTAGTACACAGCATCACCAGCTAGTACACAGCATCACCAGCTAGTACACAGCATCAGACCGCTAGTACACGGTATCATACGGCTAGTACACAGTATCACACCGCAAGTGCACAGCATAACACCGCTAGTACACAGCATAACACCGCTAGTACACAGTATCATACGGCTAGTACACAGTATCACACCGCTAGTACACAGCATAACACCGCTAGTACACAGCATAACACCGCTAGTACACAGTATCATACGGCTAGTTCACAGCATCACCAGCT
Organism: Cherax quadricarinatus; assembly: GCF_038502225.1. Lineage (NCBI taxonomy): Eukaryota > Metazoa > Arthropoda > Malacostraca > Decapoda > Parastacidae > Cherax > Cherax quadricarinatus. The sequence goes on from NC_091295.1 coordinate 54,460,181, forward strand.
AGTACACAGCATAACACCGCTAGTACACAGCATAACACCGCTAGTACACAGTATCATACGGCTAGTACACAGCATCACCAGCTAGTACACAGCATCACCAGCTAGTACACAGCATCAGACCGCTAGTACACGGTATCATACGGCTAGTACACAGTATCACACCGCAAGTGCACAGCATAACACCGCTAGTACACAGCATAACACCGCTAGTACACAGTATCATACGGCTAGTACACAGTATCACACCGCTAGTACACAGCATAACACCGCTAGTACACAGCATAACACCGCTAGTACACAGTATCATACGGCTAGTTCACAGCATCACCAGCTAGTACACAGCATAACACCGCTAGTACACAGCATAACACCGCTAGTACACAGTATCATACGGCTAGTACACAGCATCACCAGCTAGTACACAGCATCACCAGCTAGTACACAGCATCAGACCGCTAGTACACGGTATCATACGGCTAGTACACAGTATCACACCGCAAGTGCACAGCATAACACCGCTAGTACACAGCATAACACCGCTAGTACACAGCATAACACCGCTAGTACACAGCATAACACCGCTAGTACACAGTATCATACGGCTAGTACACAGTATCATACGGCTATTACACAGTATCGCACCGCTAGTACACAGCATAACACCGCTAGTACACAGCATAACACCGCTAGTACACAGTATCATACGGCTAGTACACAGTATCACACGGCCAGTACACAGCATAATATCGCTAGTACACAGCATAACACCACTAGTACACAGTATCATATGGCTAGTACACAGTATCACCAGCTAGTACACATCATAACACCGCTAGTACACAGCATCACCAGCTAGTACACATCATAACACCGCTAGTACACAGCATCAGACCGCTAGTACAGAGTATAACACCGCTAGTACACAGTATCACATCGCTAGTACACAGCATCACGCAGCTAGTTCACAGCATAACACCGCTAGTGCACAGTATCACACCGCGAGTTCACAGTATCACACCGCTAGTACACAGCGTAACACCGCTAGTACATAGCATAACACCGCTAGTACACTGTTTCATACGGCTAGTACACAGCATCACACCGCGAGTACAAAGTATCACACCGCTAGTACATAGTATCACACCGCTAGTACACAGCATCACCAGCTAGTACACAGCATAACACCGCTAGTACACAGCATCAGACCGCTAGTACAGAGTATCACACCGCTAGTACACAGTATCACATCGCTAGTACACACCATCACACCGCTAGTACACAACATAACACCGCTAGTACACAGTATCAAACGGCTAGTACACAATATCACACCGCTAATACACAGTATCACACCGCTAGTACACACCATCACACCGCTAGTACACACCACCACATCGCTAGTATGCAGTATCATACCGCTAGTGCACAGTATCACACCGCTAGTACACACCGTCACACCGCTAGTACACAGTACCACACCGCTAGTACAGAGTATCACACCGCTAGTACACAGTATCACACCGCTAGTACACAGTATCACACCTCTAGTACACAGTATCACACCGCTAGTACACAGTGTCACACCGCTAGTACACAGTATCAAACGGCTAGTGCACAGTATCACACCGCTAATACACAGTATCACAACGCTAGTACACAGTACCACACCGCTAGTATACAGTATCACACCGCTAGTACACAGCATCAGACCTCTAGTGCACGCCACCACATCGCTGGTACACAGTATCACAACGCTAGTGCACAGTATCCCACCGTTAGTACACAGCATCACACCGCTAGTACACAGTATCACACCGCTAGTACACAGCATCACACCTCTAGTACACGCCACCACATCGCTGGTACACAGTATCACAACGCTAGTGCACAGTATCCCACCGTTAGTGCACAGTATCCCACCGTTAGTACTCATTATCACACCGGTAGTACACAGTATCACACCGCTAGTACACAGCATCACACCGCTAGTACACACCACCACATCGCTGGTACACAGCATCACACCGCTAGTACACAGCATCACACCGCTAGTACACAGCATCACACCGCTAGTACACACCACCACATCTCTAGTATACAGCATCACGCCGCTAGTACAGAGCAACACACCGATAGTACACAGCATCACACGGCTAGTATACAGCAACACACCGCTAGTACACACCACCACATAGCTAGTACACAGTATCACACCACTAGTACACAGCATCACACCGCTAGTACACAGTATCACACCGCTAGTACATAGTACCACACCGCCAGTATATAGCATCACACCGGTAGTACACGCCATCACGCTGCTAGTACACACCACCACATCGGTAGCACACAACATCACCCCGCTAGTACACAGCATCACACCGCTAGTACACACCACCACATCGCCAGCACACAGTATCACACCGCTAGTGCACAGTATCACATCGCTAGTACACACCGTCACACCCCTAGTACACAGTATCACACAGCCAGTATACAGCATCACTCCGCTAGTACACACCATCACACCGCTAGTACACACCACCGCATCGCTGGTACACAGCATCACACCGCTAGTACACACCACCACATCGCCAGTATATAGCATCACACCGGTAGTACACACCATCACGCTGCTAGTACACACCACCACATCGGTAGTACACAACATCACCCCGCTAGTACACAGCATCACACCGATAGTACACACCACCACATCGCTAGTACACACCACCACATCGCTAGTACACAGTATCACACCGCTAGTACACAGCATCACACCGCTTGTACACAGTATCACACCGCTAGTACACACCACCACATCGCCAGCACACAGTATCACACCGCTAGTGCACAGTATCACATCGCTAGTACACACCGTCACACCCCTAGTACACAGTATCACACCTCTAGTATACATCAACACACCGCTAGTACACACCACCACATCGCTAGTACACAGAATCACACCGCTAGTACACACCATCACATCGCTAGTACACAGCATCACACCTCTAGTATACAGCAACACACCGCTAGTACACAGCATCACACCGCTAGTATACAGCAACACACCGCTAGTACACCACACCGCTAGTATACACCAACACACCGCTAGTACACACTACCATATCGCTAGTACACAGCACCACACCGCTAGTGCACAGCAACACACCGTTAGTACACAGCACCTCCTCGCTAGTATACAGCAACATACCGCTAGTACACACCAGCACATCGCTGGTACACAGCATCACACTGCTAGTACAAACCACAGCACCGCTAGTACACAGCATCACACTGCTAGTACACAGTAACACATCGTTAGTACACACCATCACACCACTAGTACACAGCATCACACTGCTAGTACACAGTAACACACCGCTAGTACACAGCATCACACCGCTAGTACGCAGCATAACACCGCTTGTTCAGAGCATCACACCACTAGTACACAGTATCATACGGCTAGTACACATCACACCGCTAGTACACATCATCACACCGCTAGTACACAGTAACACACCGCTAGTACATACCATCACACCGCTAGTACACAGTAGCACACCGCTAGTACACAGCAACACACCAACCTGTAGAGAACGAGTGATCTGCATAAATTTGCTGAATATTAGCGATAATAATTACCGTATTTTTCGGCATATGAGGCGCACAACAGACGTATCATAACGATTAATCAGTATTCCTATTCAAGGGCTCATTACCCCCTTACTTTACTCTTAAGTGTAACCCAGAACCTTCCCTTAACCTTGACCTTGATTATATAAGGCGCAGGATGATTTTCCTTGAAAGACTGGAAAAAATGGCGCGCCTTATATGCCGGAATATACGGTATTAGTATAATTTTTATTTTAAATATAATTACCATTGATATAACTATTTTTTGTGGCCTTTACTAATCATAAAATAATACTCATTAAACTATTATTAAGCTTTTAGAATGTTTCAGGGTCCTCAAGAAAACTGTTCCCCGTCCCAGTGCCATTACAGGAGCTGTCAATATCTAAATTACACCCATTATCATTGCATTACTGACACACGATATGAAGTCGAAAATCAGCAACACGATAGGAGAGTGATCAATAATGGAGAGAGAAAGAGAGAGAAAAGAGTGTGAGCGAGTAGTTACTAGTTGTCAAAGGCGCTTGTCGTTAGACACTTGGCCTATTGTATGCAGTGTGTGTAGAAGTAGAGTTGCATAACTTTGTGTGTGTATGTACTCACCAAATTGTGGTTGCAGCGGTCGAATCATAGCTCTTGGCCCGCCTCTTCACTGGTGAGTCAGTGTGTGTGTGTGTGTGTGTATGTGGAGTGAGCTTTAGCAAGGGCGCTTCCTGTGATAGTGTTTGCTTGGACTTCCTCCTCTTTTCTGCAACATTGCATGGCTCTAATATGTTGATTGCAATATGTATGATCTAGAGTTATTATTCGACTCCCCCTGCGGTTGTTTTGCATCTTATATCACTTACTCGCGATTTATATATATATATATATATATATATATATATATATATATATATATATATATATATATATATATATATATATATATATATATATATATATATATATATATATATATATATATATATATATATATATATATATATATATATATATATATATATATATATATATATATATATATATATATATATATATATATATATATATGTCGTGCCGAATATGTAAAACTGGTCAATTAGCAAGAACTCATTTAAAATTAAGTCCTTTCTAAAATTTTCTCTTGTACGTTTAAAGATATATTTTTTTCATTAATGTTAATGCAAAAATTTTTAATTTTGCACCAAAAGAATCTTAGAAAACTTACCTAACCTTATTATAACAAGAACAATTTATTTTAGCCTAACCCAACTATATATATTTTAGATTTTTTTATAATAATTTAATACTAAACAAACACAGTGAAATATATTTTTTTCGTTAGGTTAAGAATGATTTTTGCGAAATTATTGCATACACAAATTTTCGCTTGTCCTATATGGCAAGATGAGCGTTGCTTTTTAAGCCTAGATCGCAAGTTCTGCCTATTCGGCACGACATATATATATATATATATATATATATATATATATATATATATATATATATATATATATATATATATATGTCGTGCCGAATAGGCAGAACTTGCGATCTTGGCTTAAATAGCAACGCTCATCTTGCCATATAGGACAAGCGAAAATTTGTGTATGCAATAATTTCGCCAAAATCATTCTGAACCTAACGAAAAAAATATATTTGATTGTGTTTGTTTAGTATTAAATTATTGTAAACGTATTTAAAATATATTTAGTTGGGTTAGGCTAAAATAAATTGCGCTTGTTACAATAAGGTTAGGTAAGTTTTCTAAGATCCTTTTGGTCTAAAATTAAAATTTTTTACATTAACATTAATGAAAAAAAATATATCTTTAAACGTATAAGAGAAAATTTTAGAAAGGACTTAATTTTAAATGAGTTCTTGCTAATTGACCAGTTTTACATATTCGTCACGACATATATATATATATATATATATAATTATTCTTTTACCGATGAAGTTGATTTATTAAAAATAAACAGGTGGGGAGCCAGTAATTGCCCAGTCTAACACCTGATTAATTTATCTTTGTGTCGAAGGTAACTGTGTCAACTAATTGTATAAATATGTGCATTAGCGCTGCTAGTCGATAAGTTTATTGTGTGTGTGTGTGTGTGTGTGTGTGTGTGTGTGTGTGTGTGTGTGTGTGTGTGAATGTTAATACAATGAGTTTGTGTTTGACTAAAACATGCAACCCCCCCCCCCTTTCAAAATACACTTTCCCCTCTTCCTCTATTGATCTTCTTCCCACCTACACCTCCCCTACCTTCCTCTTACCTTAACCCTCCCTCTCTTTCCTTCTCATTCTTCCCCTTATATCTGCTCTCCCTCTCTCCCTCAATCCTTCCTCTAACCTCAACCCACTCCCTAACTTTGTCTTCTAGGCCCAACCTTCCCCATTAACCTCCACCTCCTACAACCCCTATCTCCCCCTTCTAATAAGCTGGTTCAACAACTCAGTACCGACAGTCATTCGTTGGTTCAGGTTTAAAACCTATCGACTACACGAGGGTCATTAAGTCTTCATGTCATCTGTACACCAGCCAACAATTCTTTTATTCCTAATGTAAGAATTAAAATAGACTTTCATTGTATGTGTACAGAAAAGTATATACTTCTCTGTATATAGAATGACGCCTCTCAGTGTATATACACTGAAAAATACACACCTCTTGGTGTATATACACTGAAAAATACACACCTCTTGGTGTATATACACTGAAAAATACACACCTCTTGGTGTATATAAACTGAAAAATACACACATCTCGGTGTATATACACTGAAAAATACGCACCTCTCGGTGTACATACAACGCTAAACCCGTAGGGGTTATACTGCGCCAGGAAAGTAATCAGGTTTTTTCCAGGGTACTGAAATGTATCTCCAATTCTTTGGATAAAGAGTCCTTCACAAACATCACTGTAGCCAAGCTAAAGGTAATATTTGTTTGATCTCCTCATAATTCCTTTCTTCTGTTTACACATTAAAGTTTTTTATGCTAAATTATCACGTTAATTCCCTCCGAATAGTAGTAGTAGTAGTAGCAGCAGCAGTAGCAGCAGCAGCAGCAGCAGCAGCAGCAGCAGCAGTAGCAGCAGCAGCAGCAGCAGTAGCAGCAGCAGTAGCAGCAGCAGCAGTAGGAGCAGAAGTAGCAGCAGCAGCAGCAGCAGCAGTAGCAGCAGCAGCAGCAGCAGCAGCAGCAGCAGTAGCAGCAGCAGCAGCAGCAGCAGCAGCATGAACAGCAGTAGCAGCAGCAGTAGCAGCAGCAGCAGCAGCAGTAGCAGCAGCAGTAGCAGCAGCAGCAGCAGCAGCAGCAGCAGCAGCAGCAGCAGCAGCAACAGAAGCAGTAGCAGCAGCAGTAGCAGCAGCGGCAGTAGCAGCAGCAGCAGTAGTACTAGCAGTAGCAGTAGCAGCAGCAGCAGCAGCAGCGGCAGCAGCAGCAGCAGCAGCGGCGGCGGAAGCAGCAGCACCAGCAGCAGTAGCAGCAGCAGTAGTAGCATCAACAGCAGCAGCAGCAGTAGCAGCAGCAGTAGCATCAGCAGTAGTAGCAGCAGTAGGAGCAGTAGCAGCAGCAGCAGTAGCAGCAGCAGTAGCAGCTGGAGCAACAGCAACAGCAGCGGTAGTAGCAGCAGTAGCAGCAGCAGTAGCAGCAGCAGCAGCAGCAGCATCAGTAGCAGCAGCAGCAGCAGCAGCATCAGTAGCAGCAGCAGTAGCACTAGTAACAGCAGCAGAAGCAGCAAGCAGCAGCAACAGAGCAAGCAACAGCAGGTGAAGAAGCAGTAGCAGCAGCAGCAGCAGGTGAAGAAGCAGTAGCAGCAGCAGTAGCAGCAGCAGCAGCAGCTGCAGCAGCAACAGTAGCAGCAGTAGCAGCAGCAGCAGTAGCAGCAGCAGCAGCAGCAGCAGTAGGAGCAGCAGCAGCAGCAGCAGCAGTAGCAGCAGCAGTAGCAGCAGCAGCAGCAGCAGCAGCAGCAGTAACAGCAGCAGCAGCAGCAGCAGCAGCAGCAGCAGCAGCAGTAGCAGCAGCAGCAGCAGCAGCAGCAGCAGCAGCAGTAGTAGTAGTAATAGTAGCACTAGTAGTGGTAGTAGTAGCAGTTGTAATAGTAGTAGTAGTAATAGTAGTAGTAGTAGCAGTAGCAGTAGTAGTAGTAATAATAGTAGTAATAGTAATAGAAGTAGCAGTAGTAGCAGCAGTAGTAATTGTAGTAGTAGTAATAGTAGTAGTATTAATAGAAGTAGTAGTAGCAGTTGCAGTAGTAGTAGTTACTTGTTGTCAAATGCATGTACCGATGATTGTGTGTGTATGTGTACTCACCTAATTGTGGTTGCAGGGGTCGAGACTCAGCTCCTGGCCCTGCCTCTTCACTCTGTGATTGAAGAAATACTTCCTAACATCCCTTTGACTCATCTGAGTCTTCACCTTCCAATTGTGACCCCTTGTTTCTGTCCCATCTCTGGAACATCCTGTCTCTGTCCACCTTGTCTATTTCACGAAGTATTTTGTATGTCGTTATCATGTCTCCCCTGACCTTCCTGTCCTCTAGTGTCGTCAGGCCGATTTCCCTTAACCTTTTTTCATAGGTCATTTCCCTTAGCTCTGGAACCAGCCTTGTTGCAAACCTTTCTCCAATTTCTTGACGTGTTTTACCAGGTGTGGGTTCCAAACTGGTGCTGCGTACTCCAGTATGGGCCTGACGTACACAGTGTATAAAGTCTTGAACGATTCCTTACAGAGGTACCGGAACGCTATTCTCAGGTTTGCCAAGCGCCCATATGCCGCAGCAGTTATCTGGTTAATGTGTGCTTCTGGCGATGTACTCGGTATGATACTCACTCCTAGGTCTTTCTCCTTGAGTGAGGTTTGCAGTCTTTAGCCTCCTAGCCTATACTCTGTCTGCGGTCTTCTTTGCCCTCCTCCGATCTTTATGACTTTGCATTTGGAGGAGTTAAATTCTTGGAGCCAGTTTCTGGACCACGCATCCAGCCTGTCCAGGTCTCTTTGTGGACTTGTCTGGTCCACGTCTGATTTAATTCTCCTCATTAACTTCATATCATCTGCAAACAGGGACACTTCTGAGTCTGTCCCTTCCGTCATGCCGTTCACATATACCATGAATAGCACTGGTCCCAGGACTGACCCCTGTGGGACCCCGCTCGTCACCGGCGCCCACTGTGATACCTCATCACGGAATATGATTCGCTGTTGCCTCCCTATTAGGTATTCTCTGATCCATTGCAGTGCCCTGTTCCTCTAGCTTCTGTACTAATCTCTTGTGAGGAACTGTGTCGAAGACCTTCTTGCAGTCCAAGAAAATGCAATCAACCCACCCCTTCCTCTCATTTCTTACTTCAGTTACCTTGTCATAAAACTCTAGTAGGTTTGTGACACAGGATTTGCCTTCCATGAATCCGTGCTGGCTGTCGTTTATAGTCTTGTTCCACTCCAGGTGCTTCACCACTCTCCTCCTGATAATCTTTTCCAAGACTTTGCATACTATACATGTCAGTGACATTGGTCTCTAATTTAGTGCTTCATTTCTGTCTCCTTTCTTAAAGATGGGGACTACATTTGCCTTCTTCCATACTTCAGGTAGTTGCCCAGTTTCAAGGGAAGTGTTGAAGATTTTGGTTAGTGGCACACATAGTGTCTCTGCTCCCTCTCTAAGGACCCACGGAGAGATGTTGTCCGGTCCCACCGCCTTTGAGGTATCAAGGTCACTTAGGGGCGTCTCCACCTCCTCCTCAGTTATGCGAAATTCATCCAACACTTGTTGGTATATCCCTTGTTGATGTACCCCACTGTTTTGTCTTCCCAGTGTCCCTTCAGCCTCCACTGTAAATACTTCCTGAAATCTCATGTTGAGCTCCTCACATGCTTTCTGGTCGTTTCTAGTGAGCTCCCCACCTTCTTTCCTCAGCCTGATTACCTGGTCCTTGACTGTTGTCTTCCTCCTGGTGTGGCTGTAGAGTAGTTTTGGGTCAGACCTGACTTTCGATGCTATGTCATTTTCATATTGCCGCTACGCCTCCCTCCTTATCTGTGCATACTCGTTTCTGGTTCGTCGACTAATCTCTTAATTTTTCTGGGTCCTTTGCCTTCTGTACTTTTTCCATTCTCTAGAGCACTTAGTTTTTGCCTTCTCATTTGCCTTCCCATTATTTCTGTCACCATTGGGAACAAACCTTTCCTCTGCCTCCTTACATTTTGTTGTTACAAAGTTCATCATTTTGTTTACTGATTTTCCTACCAACTCCTGTTCCCACTGAACCTTCTGCAGGAAGGTCCTCATTCCTGTGTAGTCCCCCCTTTTATAGTTTAGCTTTTCCCTTTCTACTCCTGTTACCCTCTCCACTTTTAGCTCCACGATGTATTCAAAGTTCATAACCACGTGGTCATTAGCTCCAAGGGGCCTTTCATATATGATGTGCTCAATGTCTGAGCTACTCAGGGTGAACACAAGGTCCAGTTTTGCTGGTACATCCTCCCCTCTCTCTCTGGTAGTGTCCCTAACATGTTGGTGCATGAGATTTGCAAGCACCACATCCATCATCTTGGCTCTCCATGTTTCGGGACCTCCATTTGGCTCCAGGTTTTCCCAGTCATTCTCCCTGTGATTGAAGTCGCCCATGACCAGTAACTTCGCTCTTCTCGAGTGAGCCCTTCTTGCCACCACAGCTAGTGTGTCCAACATTGCTCTGTTGCACTCATCATATTCCTCTCTTGGCCTCCTGCACTTCTGTGGTGGGTTATACATCACTGAAATGACTACCTTGTGTTCCCCTGACTGAACTGTACCTACTATGTAATCCCTTTCTCCAATCTCGTCCATCTCTTCCATTTCTTGATAACTCCACCGGTTTTTAATTAGTAGTGCAACCCCTCCTCCCCTCTGCTCCTTCTATCCTTCCTCAGGATCTGATATCCAGATGGGAAGATTGCATCTGTTATTATCCCAGTGAGTTTTGTTTCTGTAACTGCTACGATATCTGGGGACATCTCCTTGATTCTTTCATGCCACTCCTAGCATTTATTCGTTATTCCATCCGCGTTCGTGTACCAAACCTTCAATCTCTTTTCAATAATAACTGTGGTCTGGGGAGAGAGGTGGGCTAGGGGGAGCAGGTGCCCTGACAGGGGCCTATAGGGGGTTGCTGTGGGAGTGGGGTCTGTGGTGTGGGGTGTGGGGGATGGGGGAGAGGGCCTATGGGGGGTTAAAGTAGGGGTGGGGTTG
>NC_091295.1:54476039-54478539 GCF_038502225.1 Cherax quadricarinatus
GAGAATAAGGCTCATATTATGCTATGTAAGACAAAGAGTAGATTTCCTTAAGCCTCAGGCTTGTTTGTGGGATGTCACTGAGATGATTTAATGTTTTCACAGATGGATTGTAAATGGGATAATTAGTGTGTTTGGGAGGAGTGATGCGATAACACAAAATCTCACCTGACTTCATAATAATAATAATAATAATAATAATAATAATAATAATAATAATAATAATAATAATAATAATAATAATAATAATAATAATAATAATAATAATAATAACAATAATAATAATAATAATAATAATAATAATAATAATAATAATAATAATAATAATAATAATAATAATAATAATAATAATTGTCAGGAAAGTATGTACACTATTCCAGACAATAGCATACAAAAGACGGCTTCAAAGTGAATAGCAGTGAAATAAAATATAGCCGTTGTGCAATATCAAACATTGCACTACAAAATACACTCATTATATCACGGCTTTAAACACAATCAGTCTGTTATGCAGCAGCTGATTTTCCAGTTGTTGTTTTCCTGATAATAATAAGGTTCTTCGAGATTCAGAGGAAATTAAGTAGGATGTTTAAAAAGGAGGTAGACAGTGAACACTGAGATGAGGATGCTGAAAGTAATTACTTTACGGATTATATTCACGATGGAGTATAGCGACAGCGAATGTTTGTAAATGTTTGAACTGGCAGACAGCTGTATGACAGACGAAGTAAATTGCAGAATAAATGAGGGAAGAAGCAACAGAAGATTTGAAGAGTCTGTTGAAAGAAATTAATAAAATAAAGTAAGGTTAGTGTGGTGCGAGACTTAGTTGTTGAATAATGCAGCGAGGAGGAGGAGGAGGAGGAGGCTGAGAGTAGTGGCAAGGTCGTGTCTCCTTGTGTTATTTATTAGATAAATGATAAATCGTTGAACGAGTGGAGTTTAAACCCATGGCAAGTGAGTTCTGAAAGTAACAGGCCAATGCGTTAACCACTTGACCAGCTGGCTCTAATAAGATTCATCCAACTAGGTATATTTCTGCACACCATAGGGAGGTTAGCATGGGCCACCACTGTGACCACAAATGCAGGTTATTGCAGATGAATTCCACACCAGCGTGGCTGTGACGTACTCTAGCTCAAGTCCCTTCAAGATTTAGTGAGTCATAAATAATAAAACCTGAGGTGGATGAAGTGTGGTGCAGAAGTCCCAGAAAGAGATGAAAAGGTGCAAAGGAAGTGTTGAGAGGAAATAATTGAACATCCGACAGGAAGGTTCGAGTGTGTTGGAGTGACCATAAGTGGATTTTTGAATTTTGACGTGCTGTTGGAGTGTCAGCAAATTAATGTATATAAAGAGACTAAGGAAAACCCATTAAACTGACTTAAATTCTGGAGGTAGAGCGTCCAGTGTCTGAAATTCTTAAGATGTATGAAGCTGTTGTGGTTTGCTGAGCCCGTGGACCTTCATGTCTGTGCACTTCTTTAAACAGAGCTAGGGAACGAGTGATTACGAATTTGTTTTCTTCTCTGGTTTACCTTGTATTGGTGGGTAACTGGAAAAGTGTTAAAAAATCACATTAACATATTTCAAAAGAAAAAAAAACATAACTTCTCCTATTATCCTTGTATCCACCCCTGTCATTATCCTAATAATTTTATGATCTTTACCTTGTTGTCTTATTCTTCCTCACCTTCTTTATCACAATTTACAGCTCTCCTCCGCCCCTTCCTCTCCTGCCTGGGCCAAACTAACATAATCACAAAATTTATTACTAAACTCCAGCCCTCGGAAAATTAGTATTCTCTCTACCCCCACTTCTCTACTTTTTAATTTTCTCTCATATTTTATGGCTTTCATCACCCCCTTGCCTGTGCCTCCTTCGCATTACACCCGTAAAGGGACTTGGAATGAGAGAGATGGAGAGAGGAAAGCAGAAAGAGAGTTTGTTCCAGACTACAATTAGTCTAATATGCAAATTACCTCACCTGAAATACCTTCTCATAATTAGCATTCTAAGCGATTATTTCAATTATCCTGGAGTATTTGGGGGCGTAGATCGGTACACAAGAATATTTTTTTCTGTTCCAAAAGATCTTTGATCCAAAGTTAGTCTATTTTGATGTAGAATTTGAGGTAGTGGGTTGTGGCTGTGAGAGGGAGAGGGAGCCTTAAGTGGTTGTACCTGTGTTATGTCTGTGATACGTTTCGAGAGTTTTTATAAGCTTGCGCCCTTGCCTGGGGCCAGGCCCTTCTGCTGATTGTCTGTTCAACCAGGCAGTTGCTGCTGACGGCAAGGCTAGCCCATGTGGCCATCATAGCCTGGTTGGTCTGACATTTGACGGAGGCTGAGAGACTGACTACCTTGTTCCAGACCATGGATCTGAACTCTTTTCCAGGCTGAGAAACTGACCACCTTGTTCCAGACCATGGATCTGAACTCTTCTCCAGACCGAGAGACTGACCACCTTGTTCCAGACCATGGATCTGAACTCTTCTCCAG